>NC_134830.1:150272628-150572628 GCF_004210375.1 Tachypleus tridentatus
TCACGTGCTAAATCTATTAAGGCTCCACTGTAAATGTTGGACAATAAATTTGAAAATCTTTCATTGCCTTCTTTACGTGAAATTTGACCTTGCGATAATGCTTCATAAGGTCGAGTTTTATGTCTTTGTTTTGTTTGTTTTTTTTGGAATTTCGCACAAAGCTACTCGAGGGCTATCTGTGCTAGCCGTCCCTAATTTAGCAGTGTAAGACTAGAGGGAAGGCAGCTAGTCATCACCACCCACCGCCAACTCTTGGGCTACTCTTTTACCAACGAAAAGTGGGATTGACCGTCACATTATAACGCCCCCACGTCTGGGAGGGCGAGCATGTTTGGCGCGACTCGGGCGCGAATCCGCGACCCTCAGATTACGAAGCGCACGCCTTAACGCGCTAGGCCATGCCAGGCCAGTTTTATGTCTAAATGTTTGAATATGCTTTATAAGGGCTCATTGCGCAGGCGCAAGATAACTTCAGACAATGGTGGTCCAACCGTGGATCTTTGTGTTGTTTTCATATACTGTAACTGTTGTTATGATTCTGTGAGTTGTGACTCGTAAGTGTCAGTATTCGTTTACAGCATAATGTTTAATTTTAAATTTGTGTTTTATTTAATTTTAATAATTTTCTTTAATTTATATTTAACCTAACCCACAGATCATAATGGCTGAGAAAAGGAATGATGAGTGTAGTGATATAGTAGAAAATCCATGTAAGAAAGTAAGCCTACTTAGGAATGATGAGTGTAGTGATATAGTAGAAAATCCATGTAAGAAAGTAAGCCTACTTAGGCCTAGTTACGAACAGAAACATCAGTTGACACAAAAATGTCTTAATAATCCTGAGTTTAGTTGTTTTAGTCGAAGTTCGAAAAACTTAAATAAGTCATTTCGTGAAATATGTAGTTGTGACTTATTTGGGAGTGTTACCATAGTTGAGAAACATCTAGACAGTGAAAAAACATTTAAAAAATATTAAAACAAGTGCCCAGACTTCCAAAGTAACTAATTTCTTACGGTCTTCTACTTCTTCACACAGCATGTCTCAAGTGGCTTCCACTGAACTGAAAATGTGTTCGTTTGTGTTGTCGCAGAACACAATATCCTCATTTTAACACTAGATCATCTTCCAGGCTTTCTATCTAATGCATGCCCTGATTCTAAATTTGTTAAGGGAAGTAAGGGTACAAGAACAAAAGGAACATTGGTGAGGAATACTTGGAAATTATTATATCACAATTAAAGAATATTAATTTTTCATTAATTATTGATAAAAGTACAGATGTATCCACACAAAAAAACAACTTGTTATAATAGTTAGATTTTATGACAGCCATTATTCAAAAAAACAGTTGACAAGTTTATAACTCATTTGGAAATCAATTGCTGTTCTGCCCAAGGCATTTACAATTCTATGGTATATTATTCTGAAAAACATGGAATCCCATTTAAAAACCTGATAGGCTATGCAAGTGATAATTCAAGTGTAATGACGGGGTCGAAAAGTTGTGTTCAAAGTCTTCTAAAACAGATAGTTCCATATATCTTTGTACAAGGTTGTGTATGTCATTTAACTTATTTACGTGCATCCTGTGCATGTTCTAAACTTTCTTAGAGGAGCTGACTAGAAATATTTATTCACATTTGTCAAACAGCCCAAAGAGATTATCTGAATATACAGAATTTCAGGAATTTGCATCATAGCTGTACTTGATGGTTATCACTTCAGCAACTGGTAGAAAGATTACTGAATCAATGGCCAGCATTTGTCTTATTTTTTACTTCAGTGGAATTAGAAGATGGGATGACTTTAGCATCTACAATACTAGGAGATTTACAGAATCCAATTCTAAAAATGTACTGTGCATTTCTAACTTCTATTCTGCCATATGTAAATAAAATAAATTTAGAGTTTCAAGCTGAGAGCTTCAGAATTCATAGGCTACGTGCCTCCATCAACAGTAGTATGAAAGGTATCCTTGGTAATTTTATTAAAAGAGAAGTACTAAAAGGTTCAGATATATCGAAGGTTAACAACAATGATTCTTCAATTTACCTTCCCTTAAGTGAAATATATCGTGGAGCAAGAACTGAAAGTATCTTTCTAGAATATTCTTCCAAAATCCAAACCAAAGACCTCGAAGAATTTCATCTTAAGACATTGAATTTTTATGTCAAACTAAACAAGGAAATGTACAAACGGTTTGTATCATCTGGTATGTTCACGTATTTACAGCTACTTGAAACTTTAGATCCAGAAAATGTGTCTTAAGGACAGCCATATTCAATTAACTCATTGACCATGAAATTTCCTAATATCATTGAGGAAAAACAACATGAAGATATCAGTAGAGAATGGTGAGAATGAAATTTCAGAACCAAAGAAATACTGGTATTATAGTTCCCCAATTATCTCTAATCTAATGACAAACTTACTATCATTGTCTCATTCTTCACCTGTGGTAGAAAGACTGTTCTCTTTGGTAAACAATATAAAGGTAGAAAAATCGTTCCTGGCTAAGTACGGAAACACTAGATGCCTTATTATATGGCAAAAATCTTTTAGAAAAAAACGACATGTAAAGAATAACAACCATCTGAAAAATTGTGCAAAAAATGAAGGAAACTAATTTGTATACTAATGAAGAAGAAAAGCGCCTAGATTTTAATAAAATAAGGTTACTTATGTGCTTTTATTTAATTTGGTAAAGTCCAAGAATTTTCGGTAAATTTTAGAAAATTATTCGGTGAAATCCAAGAAAATCATCTGGCAACCATGTGTTTGACTGCTAATCTTTCTAGAGAATTTGAAATTTCTGTGTTAACTCTTGGCTTTTTTATCACAAGGTGTCTTTTAATGTATAGTTCTTTATTATTCCTATTTATTTAACTCACAGATTACTGGATACAAAATTCTAGTTCCTGTGAGTAGATCTCTCTTAGAAACGATATGCTTGTTTATTGTTAAGCCTAAAGCTGCACAATACGCCGTCTATAATCTGCCCTTCGTCATGAACGAAACCCGAGTTTTTCCATATGGGTTAGCAGTAAAGTTTAAGTAGTCACACCGCCAAAATCTGGGGTTGTATTCCTTGCGATGAAGAGAGTGCAAAAACCCCATTATGTAGCATGTAATAACAACTGTGGCTAATCTGTTTACAGGTCCTGTGGATAGCAGGTTCGAATCTCCGTTTACTAACATGCTTGCCTTTTCAGCCAATTGTACGTTATAATTAGTTGGTCAATCCTACTATTCATTGGAAAAGAATAGCCCAAGAGTTGACGGTGAATGGTGTTTTTTTTTTTTTTTTCAGAGAAGGCGTGCTGTAGTACCTTCAAATTCAGCTCACATTTATATCTATACCCAGCTTCCACATAAAATACTTATTTCATGGCTCATGTATTAATAAGGCCACATACAGTAACAAAAGGAAATGCCAGTTAAAAACGAAAGTCTGTTAATATTTAGGAGTATTTAACAGAACCGGTCCTCCACTACTTAAACTCAGCCATTCGTTCACATTCTGAAACCACGGGTCACAATATTTCATGTAATGATTTCGCCATCTTTACCACAGGATCTTCAGATGTTGAACTCTGTATAAAAGAAAGTTTATTCATAACTAAAGACACTCCGCTAATTAAAGACTTACAAATATCGTTAGAAATTAAAACTGTTTTAAATAACTTCACTTCATACTCAACTCATTTGAGAATAGTTTTAACTTGATGATTATTCACTTCATTATTTATATTACTTCCTTAAGATGTTGTATAATCTTTATTCCCCTCCCGTCAGTAAATATAATTATAATATTATTCCCAGAATTTGATGAAAATGTTTCAGAAACGTTCGAAGCTTAATATTATTTTTTCTGTCTGATTAATCATCTTTATCTCTATTATAAGCATCTATGTAGATCTGCACAAAATAAAAGACATTTTAACCCCCCTCACGGAGTGGTACAACGGTATATCTGTAGACTTGCAACGCGAAAAACCGTGTTTCGATACCCGTGGTGAGCAGAGCACAGATAACAAATTGTGTGACTTTGTGCTTAATTAAGAACAACAACAATAGTTTAACCCTCTAATATTCCAGTTCATCAGTATAACCTCCATTCCATGTTTTCTTGTTCCATCAGTCTACATTGTCATTTAATGGACGACATCGTTTGGATATTTAACCGTATTGTCTCAGTGTGGTTCTTTACCATCTTAGGTGGCCTTATTTCTTACTTAATAAAATAGTGCCACCATAGCCTGGAATATAAGTCATTAATCAAATGAGCCTCTAAGACTCTCTAAGGTTTTACCCATGTTCTTTGGATAAAACCTGTTTCCAGTCTTGTGATAAAATGTAAGGAGTCTGTCATGACTTTCATTACCAACAAGTGCTCATATTCTACTCTGAATGAATTCGATTACCAAGTTAATATTACTGAAGATATTAACATTGAATGTCCACTTCTCCACATGGCTGCTGCTCACTAAAAGTGGCTAAAACATTATTTATGACTAGTGTTTTTTATGTGTATTTCATGGCTTTATCTATGTTGAACAACTTCTAGATTTCCTTCTAACATTCTTTATTGTGTTTAATCTAATGTCATATATTTGGACATACTCAATACTGTTGACATTTCCAGTGGAAACTAATCTTATTCATATTGCTTTCTTACCAATAAACAATTTCTGTTTCTATCTGCTGTTTTTCCCCGTCTCTCTCAAACTGTAGTATAGTGGATGAGGTGTAACTGGGATTGCTCTAAGTGAGACTTGAATGACCAGGATTCTTTGTCCTATAGTAATAATGCTCAAATCAGTCAAAGTGCTGGGTATCATTGGATGTTGGTTTGGCTGACCCATACTGCTATTTATTTTTGCTGTGGATTGTATCTTTCGGGTCATGTCTGCCCCTCATTTTGAACAAAGTAGTGTAATGGTTTACATTAATTTACATTCAAGTTGAAGATAAAGTAGGCAGTTATCAGATTTTTATCACCTTAAATATTAGAAAAATAATATTATAAAACACCAGATGTCGCGACTAATAATATGGTAGTTGTTTCGCAAGACGTGAAAACAGTGGAGAACGACAGCTGGTGGGAAAGTGCGGCTACATACAGGAGATTGATAGTTTGACTAATCGTCAACAGTTTTATAACATACGTTCAGACAATTAGTAATAAGTTGATTTATATATAAAATGGGGTTTAGTTTCGCAGTATTGGTATTATTTTTTATGTGTACGACTGATTGTTCGAGGGCTGATGTTTTAAAGTTGTTTACTAAATGGCGTCGGTCACTTGAAACTGGTTTTATCGAAAGCAAGTTGAATGCCACAACTGACGTTACTAGCAATATCAACTTCTACACAGTAGATGAACACAGTACGTCCATAAACAAAACAACTGCAGAAGCCACTGAGAACATTTCGTTTTCAGAAGGTAAGATATGGTAATGTAAACATACTGAATCAAAGGAACGTTTTTCTGGACAGCTGGGTGATCTAAATAACAATGTATATGAGTGGTATTTTTAAATACTTAAAAAAGAAGTTATTGGTGGATTTATTTAAGAGTTTGGCTTTGTTATTGTTAACCGAAAGTAAAACTAGACACTTACTGTGAAATTGATGGAATGGGGTTTACTTGAATATTATTAAAATGTTTGATATAAGAGTGTTTAATTAGAATTATTTTGTTGGGAAATATAAAAATAACAGTACACAAGGTTTTGAATATTTGTAAAAACTCAAAATTCCAGTGAAAAAAAAAGATGAATTCTTAATACAGCTGGGGTAATTTAAAAATAGAAAAGTAATATATTAATTTTAATAGTTAATGGTGGTGGAGAAGGAAGCTGCTTTGAAATATTTTTAATATAAAACTAGATCATTGGCTTAAGTTGGAAAGGTTAAGTTTCTGTTGAAAATGGAAGAACTAGTCAAATGTTTCTCGAGAAGTAAAAATATATTTTAAAGACAGCCGGAACGGGCATCTATGTTAACCTGAAGATGATCTGAAAAGGTCAAAACATTGTTCTGCACTTTATTTTAATTAAAGTTTCAATACACGTACCAGCCATCTTTAGAATACATTTGTACTTCAAGTGGGTTTCTCATCTTTATAAAGATCACAATCTTTTGTGGCTTTGAGAACAACCCTAAATATATTTTTAAAAAAATGTGAAAAAATGTCAGCTTGTAAAAAATAAAATAATACACTATTTCCATTATATGTAGTAGTTTCATAGTACTTACTGTGAATATAATAACCAAATGTATTAATCATTGATTATAAACCTAAATAAAACATTGTGTTTAACATGCTAGTTGTTGTATGGTGCCATAAGAAATATTAAACTGTTTATTACAGTGATTAGGAAGGAAAAATATACATTTTGAAAGTATAAATCACAAAACTTGTGATAGCTACATAACTTACTTCCAAAGACTATCCTACAACATGGCCTAATGATAAAAGTGTTGTCTTGAATCATTAGTATTTGATTTGTGTTTGCTAGTGACTACTTGCAGAAATAAAGTTTTATGAAACAGTGTTGAAAAATGGAATAACAAATGTAACAAGTCCCAGATGAAGAACAACATGTATTTAAAAAAAATAGTGGTGCATAAACACCTAGTGTTTTTCTTAGATCACAGGTCTGCTGACATCATCAAAGTACTTAAAAAATAAGATGAATATTACAGTAATAATCGGAAGCAGATAAATACCATGGTTGTCTTGTAGTAGGTAGTCCCAGAAAATAATAGTTTCTGGAATTATGTGAATGCAAAGCATCAGTTGTGAATACATAAATCTCTCATAAGATACTAATTATTGCACACAAAACAAAAAATATAAACCTTTCTTTTGCTTTTTGGCAGTGACCAGCAAGCAGCTGTTAAGATCAAAAACTACACAATCTAACAGAGCTTTAGTGTGAAATGTCATGTTTCTTTAAATAAAAATACATAAAAACTTGGCAGCTTTTTAACCAGTTGTTTAATTTTGATATTTTTGTCACCTGTGTGGTTTTAACTATATTTGTCTTTGTTTAATTGCATAGTCAGCATTATTTTACTAAGGGAAAAATCTTTTAATATTATTTGAAAAGGTTATGTAGATGAGGGTAAGGGTGCAGATTTGATGTATCTGGATTTTCAGAAAGTGTTTGACAAAGTGCCACATGAAAGGCTTGTAAAACATCTTTATAAGTTAAGGGGATAAGTTAGTAAATTAGGTAGAAAAGTGGCTATATGGTAGAAAGCAGAGAGCTGTTACAAATGGAATTCACTCAAACAGTATTAATGTTAAAAGTTGGATACATTGTTACTAAAGTTTGCACAGTTATGTATGACTTCTAGGTCCTTACTGATAGTTGGTGACACACTCTACAAGATATGACTTCTGTTCCTCTTCTGAAGAAAACAATTTATCCTTGCACAGATGCACTGTTTGTGCTACACTTCCATAATTACACACAACTAGCATGTCAGTATTTAACCCTTTTGCTGCAGGTCACAGGTCATATCATTGTAAATGCTGATGTGTATTTAAAATTTTATTGAAGTGCTATTTTATTAATTTATTCAGTAAGTTTGGAATCACATTGTGATTATAATTCAAACTTTAATGTTACATATGAGTTAATTTCTTAATTTTAAGTTAAATATTAAACAATTTACTAAAATCTATATTTGTGTTTTTTAAATAAACACATATAAGGCTCTTATTCTATGTTCCAGCTTGTTAATATTAATAATTTGAGTTATTAAATTTCATGAAACTAGACTATATTTTGCTAAGATATGGCTTGTGTGTTGAATCAAATACTGTGGCTCTGTTCATCTTTCTATTTTTGGAAATGACCCCTTATGTACACTTACTTCAATATATGACATGTGAATAACCAATCAACAGCTTAGAATGTCCCAAGGTAGTTTTCTCAGCCATTTTAATCTGTGAAGAGACAACCATGTGTTTTTAAACCAAGAGTTCAAGTAGGTAGGTTGTATCTGTAGTCTGATGGAAGTTTTATACCTTTTAAATCTAACTACATCTTAGTAACTACGTTTAATAAATTACAGTGAAATTCTGTGGTTTCAGTATAGTTATCTATGATTTTTTGGTTATCGAACTGTATATAAAACCTAAAAACAATTTAATATCCTCCACATGTGAAATTTTAAAAGGCTTAGTAACGTATGTCCAGCAGCAACAGAGTTTAAAGGTCGTAGTGAGAATAGATAATTGTTTGTTTTACTTTTTGATTTACTGTTATATATTTTAAGAAAAATGAGTTTTAATAATTTATTTCTAAATATTAATAATCTATATACATATTTAATGTATAACAATTGATATGTGACACAGTACATTACAAAATACTAGTCTACTAAAACACAGCCAAGACAGGGAAGACTAAAGATCAGTTTTATATTATTGGATACATAACATGAGTTCATGTGTATTGTGTCAGTACAAGTTATGTAATGTTAGCTAAGCATGACTGGAAGATCAATATATATATAATGTATTGAGAATTACACTACTTAGGCTAAACATTTGTATTTTCTTGTTATGATACATAATTATTCTAGCACAAAAAGCATAATTTATATTTATTTCCTAATTTTTATGTGATGGTTACAAGGCTAGTCAAGTTGACAAATCTGATACAGCTAGAGTATAGAAAATAACAAAATATAAAACTTTACTGAAAAAAAAAATTGAAACATATTTAAGAGATTTTAGAGATTACACAAATAATATTTGAGGTTTTTGGGATGAAGAATAGGTTTTAATCATAACATGAAATCACTTTGCACTCAGACTAGTAATAAAACACACTTAATAGTTTCACAAATAAGTCTTTGGTAAAAGTAATGCATTGAGATTTCTGATTTTTGTGTACAAAACACTTGTATTCTTTACTAACAGTCTATCAGATGTTGTATCAAAAGTTGTAGTACAAATACTTGTGTAAATATGTAGACAAATCTGTGTATGTTATAGTGAGCCCATCATGAAAGGGTTAAATGTTTATTATTTGCATATTGGTACTTCTATAATTAGATAGACTACACATTGTTATGTCCATAATTAGATACAACCTCTACATTGTTGTTACTTGCATTATTAGATACAACCTCCACATTGTTGTTACTTGCATTATTAGATACAACCTCCACATTGTTGTTACTTGCATTAATAGATACAACCTTCACATTGTTGTTACTTGCATAATTAGGTACAGCCTCCACATTGTTGTTACTTGCATTAATAGATACAACCTTCACATTGTTGTTACTTGCATAATTATGCACAGCCTCCACATTGTTGTTACTTGCATAATTAGGCACAGCCTAACAATGACCGAAGAAGGTTGAAACGTTGTTCGCTCTTCTATGTAAAATATTTTCTCAACTCAAACGAGCCGATTTTGCATATATACGGCCTCCACATTGTTGTTACTTGCATAATTAGGTACAGCCTCCACATTGTTGTTACTTGCATAATTAGGTACAGCCTCCACATTGTTGTTACTTGCATAATTAGGTACAGCCTCCACATTGTTGTTACTTACATAATTAGGTACAACCTTCACATTGTTGTCTCTTACATGCATATATTTTTAAGATTACCAATAGATAGCATTTTGAAGATGTTGTAAGGTCTAACCTTTTCACAGTTGAGTTTTATTAGAAAGTCTATATGATAATGATTTATTGAACATGACTCTATATTATACTGCTGTATGTAACTGTTTCTTGCTAACATTGGTCAATGTCAAGTAATCAAACATTTCTCAGCATCTTTATGACACTTACACCTAGCCATATTTGACATTCTGCTGCCTGTATGGTAGAGCACTAACTTTCTAAATAATATCACGTTTGTATTTGTTGATATTAAGTGTTAATCGATACAGAGTTTCTCAGCCACTCATCCATCACAGCCACCTAGGTGTTTGCCAGAAAACAAACAAAAACAGTATATTGATATGTGAAAGTTGTTGTAATGGTTTGGGTGATCAGTGAGCCTGTTTGGTGTTGGAACAAATCAAGAAATGATGAACTGGAGAATAAATAACTATATAGATAAAAGTCTAAATAAAACACCTCATTTTGTGTGATAAAGAAAACTGTCAAAACATCTGGCACACTGTTACAAGTACGTGTATTTAGTTTTTTATGCTGTAGGTGTCACTTTAATTTTTAGAGGATGTACCTGTATGAATCAATAATAAAAAGGTGTAATAACAGAGTCAAAGGTCAAGAAAGAGTGATGTTACCACAACAAAGAAGTCGTTTATACTGTTTAATGCTGTTGTATTCTATAGCATTGCTGCTTCTGAACTTGTTATGTTTAAAATTGTATTATAACTTTCACAGAGGAATGTATCATGTAAGCTAACAATAGGAGTGACACACACAGTTTTAATATGAAAGAGGCTTAATCGTACATGTCTTATTCTACAGAGCCAGTAGTTGTATATCTTTTGACCTTGTTTTTCCATATACAGGGAGTGAAACTTGTGTTTTCCAATATGTAAATATGTATGTGGGCATGTAACTTCTAGATGGTTTTCAGAACACCTACGCTACCATGTGTCATTAACCTTTGGTGTATTAGTAACTATGTCTGACAGTCATAAATAACAAGTGACTTCTGATTAGTTGTTTTGTGTATCCGAATGAACTTTAGTAGACTCAGGATCGGAGGTGGCATGGGTGAAATTGTGTTGGTACTTACTGGTACTGAGATTCAAAACTTTATTTTTTAAGGCAGTACTAGTAGCAGGATTTGTTTGAGAGGCTTTGTCATTTTTTATGTTCACACATAGATTTGGTTTTTCAAAACCAGATCCACTTGACCCAGTTCATTACTATACTTTTTTAAATGTAGAATTTCAATTTTAATATAGAATAAAGTTAATAAAACTTTGGAAGTATTGTTTAAAGTTTTGAACTAAAACTTTATGTTCTACACTTATACCTTTAGTGTTAAGACACGTTTGTACATAGCTTTATTGCAAGAAACTCATAACATTGGTCTTGCATAAAAAATTAATATAACATTGACACCAGTTTTATTAGTGTTGCCCTATATAGGTTAAGATAAAGCAATGATCAGAAGGTATGTGGTTATTTCATAAAGTAAGGCTTGAGTGGAAGGTTCCATTGTAATCCCCCACTGCTAGAAAAGTTTCAAGAGAAACCTTAACATTTTAGGCTGCTCTGGGCTGTAGATACATATTGTTGCTTAAGTGGGTTTATTGGAAAAAATATATTTTTTTTTTATCTAGTAACAGTTGGCTTCTGAAAGCCTATCAACCCAAACCTGTTTAGAATTCTAGAAAGTTCCATTATGACAGCAAACAACCAAGTCTTGTGACTTGGGATAGGCTTAAGCATAGTGCCTTCTCTTGTCCATGGCACAGATGAAACCTGACTAGTTTAGTGTTCGTTACAGAGAAAATTTTCCTGTTTGTCTGTATAGTAATAGTTATCTCGACTGTAGTTACGTAACAACATTAGGTTATTACATCTTCCTGTTACTCAATAAAGGTGAACTTGGATATGGAACAGATAGTTATTACTTATTAACTTTACTGTTCACGTTCAGTCTGCTTTGGATGTGGTACAGAAATCTCAACCAGAGTCTTTTACATTTGTCTATAAACATATTTGTTCCAGTTCTATTTTAGATATAAATAAAACTTTCTACTTAGTTATGTCAAGTGATTTGATCTAAAATATTTGTATCACTGAAGAAAACAAAAATATTTTGCAATTTATTTTAGTCTCTTCAGTGTAGGGAACTACTAAAACTTTGGGCAGAGTCCCCAAAACTCATGATGATGTCACTAACGGCCAAGACAGAATCCTAAATTAAGTACTGTATATCTTAGTCTTTTTTCTGTGTTGTTCAAACACAAGTAGTGTGTTGTTATACCCTAGTTAAAAACATACAGGGTCTGCTAGTCTGAGTATTTCAGTATTAGTTCTTCATTAACTGGTAAAACAAGCATGCCAACCTTAAAAACAAATTTTGAAGAAATAGAAGAGGGCAGACAAGTTTTGTTTTTCAAGTGCATTTATTTTGTCATGTATGTGGCCCATGAAGTTGTTTTTTCACCTAGTAAAACATGCAGGTTGATGTGATAAAAACTGGTGTTAAGTGAACAGTTCACATCTAAGACAATGTCTTGTAACTTGAGTTATTGGAATGTAAATATATCCATACAACTTAGAAACTATCAGCGTGTAAATAGATCCATACAACTTAGAAACTATCAGCGTGTAAATAGATCCATACAACTTAGAAACTATCAGCATGTAAATATATCCATACAACTTAGAAACTATCAGCGTGTAAATAGATCCATACAACATAGAAACTATCAGCATGTAAATATATCCATACAACTTAGAAACTACCAGCATGTAAATATATCCTTACAACTTAGAAACTACCAGCGTGTAAATATATCCATACAACTCAGAAACTACCAGCGTGTAAATATATCCATACAACTCAGAAACTATCAGTGTGTAAATAGATCCACACAACTTGGAAACTATCAGTGTGTAAATAGATCCACACAACTTGGAAACTATCAGTGTGTAAATAGATCCACACAACTTGGAAACTATCAGCGTGTAAATAGATCCACACAACTTGGAAACTATCAGCGTGTAAATGGATCCACACAACTTGGAAACTATCAGCGTGTAAATAGATCCACACAACTTGGAAACTATCAGTGTGTAAATAGATCCACACAACTTGGAAACTATCAGTGTGTAAATAGATCCACACAACTTGGAAACTATCAGTGTGTAAATAGATCCACACAACTTGGAAACTATCAGTGTGTAAATAGATCCACACAACTTGGAAACTATCAGTGTGTAAATAGATCCACACAACTTGGAAACTATCAGTGTGTAAATAGATCCACACAACTTAGAAACTATTGATATATAAACATAGTACACCTCTTTGCTTGTTTATAAATTTCATCTGTCATCCATAAGCCAGATTAAGGAAATAATCCACAGCAGAGATTATAAAGTTTCCTTATGTATTTTATTGGCAATAAATGAATAATAGATAAATGCCAGGTTTTTTTAAGGCCAGGGATTGTGTTTTATTTGTCTGTGAAATGTTTTGAATAAAAGAAAACTTGACACATACATTAACAGCATGATCAATGTAAGGATACATTTAAGTTTCGTTGGAACACAAAAATACTTATCAGATGTAAATATGAACAAAACTGACATGCTCAGTAAAGGACATATCTTAGCTTATCATTGTCGGCTCATGTTAACTATCCTGTCTGAGATCTTAATTTAGTATTTCTCAAACTGGTCTGCACATTTATGTCTTTTAAATAATCTAGAAAAATATTGAGGTTTTTTGTAGAAACTTTTTAAAATGATTTGTATTTTTTGTTGTTCTTGCTGTAAAACTTAAGTCTCTGAGACTTTATAGACTCTATAGGTATGATAGTAGTATAGTTAAAGTGTTTCTGTGGTTGGTATTTCGTAAACATGAAACTGCTACAGAAGCTTGTAGTGAGACCGGTTGCTGTCACATAAGCTTGTATTGAGTTATGTGACCCATGGTAGAAAACGTAACTGTAAGATAGACTTCTTGATTTCTGTAATGTGTGATCAACACAGTTACAGCCATTGTCACTGTTTTATTTGCAGTTGTTATCTGTTATAACAGAAAACACTTTTAAACTTAAGAACTACAAAATACAATTTCATGATGTTTTTGTTAGATATGATTGGAATGAAACAAGCTCTGACAACCCAAACTAGCACAATTATAGCCTGAATTTAAGGTTCTCATTTGTAACATACAACTTGTTAAATTATTAACAAAGACATGGACAAATATAAATAACTTAGAATTAAAACGGGAATGATAATATCTCTGTAGACCACACACTATAGAGTAAACGTCTCTGTAGATCACACACTATAGAGTAAACGTCTCTGTAGACCACACACTATAGAGTAAACGTCTCTGTAGACCACACACTATAGAGTAAACGTCTCTGTAGACCACACACTATAGAGTAAACGTCTCTGTAGAGCACACACTATAGAGTAAACGTCTCTGTAGATCACACACTATAGAGTAAACGTCTCTGTAGACCACACACTATAGAGTAAACGTCTCTGTAGATCACACACTATAGAGTAAACGTCTCTGTAGACCACACACTATAGAGTAAACGTCTCTGTAGATCACACACTATAGAGTAAACGTCTCTGTAGACCACACACTATAGAGTAAACGTCTCTGTAGACCACACACTATAGAGTAAACGTCTCTGTAGACCACACACTATAGAGTAAACGTCTCTGTAGACCACACTGTAGTACCACCACGTTATGAGTATTAGTGATAAGATATTAACTTTGTATTCCTGATGTAGGTTACTTTTGGCAAGTCAGTGACATCCACTGGGACATAAAGTACAACCAGAAAGGTGATCCATTAAACATGTGTCACCTTTCTCCAAAGGACTTGGGGGATCAGAATAATGGACCATATGGAAACTTCAGATGTGACAGTCCCTGGAAATTAGTGAAATCTGCTATTGCTGCTATGAGTGAAATTCATGCCAAACCTGATTTCATTTTTTGGACAGGGTAATTTTTCTCTATTCATGTGAAATGTTTTTATTATTTCATTTTTTGGACAGGGTAATTTTTCTTTATTCGTGTGAAATGTTTTTATTATTTCATTTTTTTGACAGGGTAATTTTTCTTTATTCGTGTGAAATGTTTTTATTATTTCATTTTTGGACAGGGTAATTTTTCTCTATTCATGTGAAATGTTTTTATTATTTCATTTTTTGGACAGGGTAATTTTTCTCTATTCATGTGAAATGTTTTTATTATTTCATTTTTTGGACAGGGTAATTTTTCTTTATTCATGTGAAATGTTTTTATTATTTCATTTTTTGGACAGGGTAATTTTTCTTTATTCGTGTGAAATGTTTTTATTATTTCATTTTTTGGACAGGGTAATTTTTCTTTATTCGTGTGAAATGTTTTTATTTCATTTTTTGGACAGGGTAATTTTTTTTTATTCGTGTGAAATGTTTTCATTTTCTACGAGAATAAATGAAAATTTGTCATACATTATATAGTAAGATTTTTCAATTTTTCAGTAGGTGGCACCACATGTAAACTGGATAATGTTCAAGTTTTAGATGTTATTGTTGTGGCTCTGACCTTATTGTACAGTAGGGTTAGCTCTATCTTGGCTATGTGGTTACCTATGTAGCATTTAGCAATAAGAAAGTTTAATAGAAGCTCAGAAGTGGTGCAAGTGTATATTTCTTGAATCTGTTGTAAAATATGTTAACAGACAACTCCAAGAAGTTGTTAATAATAAATTCAGGTCAAAACAAAATGCATTCATAGATTAGAAATAAAAATTAGTTCAGTAAATGATTGCAGTTAAGTTAATATTCGTTTATTTACATACAGTGATTAAAATATATTAATTTATCATTTAGGTACTCTTGCTTTTAGTGATTTAGCTGTCAAAATATCCAGAGAAATATGATAGCCAATAAAAAAAAAAAGTTCTTTGGAATACAAGAAATATACAAAAGTATTTTGTGGCTGCTGTTGGTTTCTCAAATTTAGCTGAATATGAACAAATTTTTCAAATATGAACTGATATCTTGTTAATAGAAACAGGCTTCTAATGTTAAGAAACACTTGTTCAACAAAACTAAATCTATCAAGAAGAATACTTGCTTAAAAATAAATTATTACAGAGTAATAACAATTTGAGGAACTAACTGAAAACAAAGACTAAAGGTCATGTTTCATATTAAAATCTGACCTTATTTATTTATAACATCTTTGTACGTGTAACTTTAATATTTTATTTCTTTTATGTTGTAAGAAGTATGGTCTAAGAATAGAATATCTTAATGCTCACAATATAAATTACATCAACAGTGACAATGTTCCTCATGTGGATAACCCAGAACCTGATTGGACAGAAGTCCACAGCTTACTGAAGAACATCACCCACCAGCTGACCAAGACGTTTCCAGGTGTTCCCATCTATCCGGTGCTGGGTAACCATGACAGCAGCCCTTCTAACAATCTGCCTCCAAAGAATAAGACTTTGTACAAGGAGTACCTGAGCAGGAACGATTGGCAACTTCTTCTGCCAAATACGACATGGGCTACTTTTATAACAGGTAGTGAGTTACTGAGATTTGGTCAAATGTGGTTAAAACAGCCATTTATTGAGACATTGTTAGATGTGTTTAAAACAACCAGTTCTTGAGACATTGTTAGATGTGTTTAAAACAACCAGTTCTTGAGACATTGTTAGATGTGTTTAAAACAACCAGTTCTTGAGACATTGTTAGATGTGTTTAAAACAACCAGTTCTTGAGACGTTGTTAGATGTGTTTAAAACAACCAGTTCTTGAGACGTTGTTAGATGTGTTTAAAACAACCAGTTCTTGAGACATTGTTAGATGTGTTTAAAACAACCAGTTCTTGAGACGTTGTTAGATGTGTTTAAAACAACCAGTTCTTGAGACGTTGTTAGATGTGTTTAAAACAACCAGTTCTTGAGACGTTGTTAGATGTGTTTAAAACAACCAGTTCTTGAGACGTTGTTAGATGTGTTTGAAACAACCAGTTATAGTTAAGCATGGTTACATGTTATTTAAACAATTTGAAATTAGAACTTTGTTGATTTAAGCATGTCAATGATGCTTTGGGATCTCATCTTGGGTTTCTGATATTGAACTGCAAAATGTTTGGTTTTTTTAACTTTAATTTTCATCAACCACCAACAGAATTCAAAAAAGTTCCAGTGCTTCACAGAATACCTGTTTCAACTGTAGTATAAAGTGTAGTGATAAACCATTTAAATGTATAAGAATCACCAGAACGGTACAGTGATAAACCATTTAAATGTATAAGAATCACCAGAACGGTACAGTGATAAACCATTTAAATGTATAAGAATCACCAGAACGGTACAGTGATAAACCATTTAAATGTATAAGAATCACCAGAACGGTACAGTGATAAACCATTTAAATGTATAAGAATCACCAGAACGGTACAGTGATAAACCATTTAAATGTATAAGAATCACCAGAACGGTACAGTGATAAACCATGTAAATGTATGAGAATCACCAGAACGGTACAGTGATAAACCATTTAAATGTATGAGAATCACCAGAACGGTACAGTGATAAACCATTTAAATGTATGAGAATCACCAGAACGGTACAGTGATAAGCCATTTAAATGTATAAGAATCACCAGAACGGTACAGTGATAAACCATGTAAATGTATAAGAATCACCAGAACGGTACAGTGATAAACCATGTAAATGTATAAGAATCACCAGAACGGTACAGTGATAAACCATGTAAATGTATAAGAATCACCAGAACGGTACAGTGATAAACCATTTAAATGTATAAGAATCACCAGAACAGTGGTAATAAATTATAATGCCATATGAATATAAAGATATGAAATAGGTTTTTGATATCACTTGTTTTAAGATGGCTTCTGTTTAACTGGTTGATAACAGAAAATTTTTGTAGATCACACTACTATTACAGTTTTATTAGAAATGATTGTAACACCAGGGAAAAATACACATTTTGTATGCTTTACTGTCATGCTTTGTATATATAGTTACAAAAGATATTTGTATATGCTAAAACGGCTCGTTTGGGTTGAGAAAATATTTTACATAGAAGAGCGAACAATATTTCGACCTTCTATGTAAAATATTTTCTCAACCCAAACGAGCCGTTTTTGCATATATATTTCTGAACAAGTGGGTTTCTCGACATCAAAAGATATTTGTGTTCAGCAGTGTTTGTCCTTTAACTGTGTAATTGTTTTTACAGTGATATAAAATTGTTTTTTTTTGGTTTTTAGTGGGAACTGCTATAATCCAGAATTTGTTGTTACATAATTTTGAAGTATGCAGATAAAAGTGCTAAAATTTATTACGGTGTCAATATAATTTCCATCTGTTGAGGTATTCAGGGTTAGTTTAAGAATTGCTAGAGCTCTAACAGTTAGGACATTTAAATTTATCCTTTATTAGGTGGGTTCTACAGCAGTATTTAATTTATCCTTTATTAGGTGGGTTCTACAGCTGTCTACTGCAACCAAAGCTTCGATTAATTGCTCTTAATACGCTCCTGTGGTACCTCAGTAACCCTCTTGTCGCTAATCTGACCAACAGTGACCCGGGAGGACACTTTAAATGGTTGGAAGAAGAACTGAATAAAGCTTCAATAAATAGAGAAAAGGTTTTTATAAAACTTTGCAGAGATATTGTTTATTTAGATAAATTATTATGATATGTATGGTTGCTACTTGGTGTGTTAATGTTATGTCTGTTTCATCCAGTCACTTAACTGGTTAAACTTGATACATTTCTAAAGTCAGGGATTACACTTCTGCTGAACACTTTGATCTTATTTTAAGGTTTTAAATTATTTCAATCTACTATCACATCTTATTATAGCTTTATCTATGTTATTTTGTTGACTTGGGCTGAGGTTAACAGTACTGTATTGGTCACACTGGTCAGTAGCTTCAGATTGTGTTTTATTGGTTAGATTATTGAGTAACTTTTAGGTTAAAGTTACTGCATTTGTTGTGAAAAATGTACAAGTTTCTAGTGGAAGATGGTATATTAATAAGTTCTGAAAATTTGTGGGTGAATTTTATTAATTTAAATCTGGAAATGTTTCAAAGTTTATACAAGTTAAATGTTAACATTACTTTGTTTTCTTAATACCTGGGAAAAGTCTGAGATGTGGTTTTCAAACACTTAAAGTATGTGACATCTTCAAAAACAATGTTTAGTTGGATTAAGATGTAAATATATATTTATTTTAAAACACCCATCTTTATAAGATGCTGTTTGGACTAGATGTAACTATGTATATATATCGTATGTTTTGTGTATCATTCAATAATTTGTCCTGGTTTGTATCTTGTTTTACAGGTTTATGTTGTTGGACACATCCCTCCAGGGGCTTATACTCGTGGGTTCTTTCCCAGAACTGGTCCAAACTTCTTTTATTTTCCCTCATTCAATAAGAGATTTATCCACATTGTAAACACCTACCATGATGTTATTGTGGGTCAGTTCTTTGGTCATCTTCATCTGGATAGCTTCATGCTTTTCTCAGATAATCGTGAGTATGACAGAGGCATATTTTGCTTACATTTATGACTAGAGACTATAGCGTGAAGCAGTGTTTTTGTTAATAGTGGTTATCAAAGGTCATAATGTACAAAAAAAGTAAAGGATTTTCATGTTGTATTTGGTAATGTGTATTAATTGGACATTTGCTCTGTTAGTTTGATTTTGGTCCAGC
The DNA here is from genome assembly GCF_004210375.1 of Tachypleus tridentatus. Lineage (NCBI taxonomy): Eukaryota > Metazoa > Arthropoda > Merostomata > Xiphosura > Limulidae > Tachypleus > Tachypleus tridentatus. The sequence continues at coordinate 150,292,072 of NC_134830.1, forward strand.
CAATTTTAGATTACCTAACAACAACAATAATTGAAACTTTTCTCTCTTAATCAATTACTCTGAGGTTGAGATAAGCCATTATATTAATACTTGTGTTCTGTATTATTCTGGCAGCAAATTTGTTATCTACATTGTTCATTTTTAAATGTGTGATGTGGTTTTAGTGTAGGATATAAAATAACAGAAATTATATCTTTTAGCATACAGTCTTGTTAGGTCAATGGTTAACTTTTCTGACTCCTGGAATACAGAAATGTTCTGTCTTGAGGTAACTAAAGGTTAATGGTAACTTTTACACACTACAAACTAAGTTTTCAGTGTGCAGAGTTTACAGTAAGGTAAAAACAAAATTATGGTAAATTAAATTAACAAAGTATCTGAAGACTTTATTGTTTAATATGAAACTCAGGAAAGAATACGTCACCACAAAACAGTGACTGTAAACTGTCGTACACAAAAAGGGTGCATCACCACAAAACAGTTGCAGTAAACTGTCATACACAAAGGGTGCATCACCACAAAACAGTTGCAGTAAACTGTCATACACAAGAAAGGGTGCGTCACCACAAAACAGTTGCAGTAAACTGTGATACACAAGAAAGGGTGTGTCACCACAAAACAGTTACTGTAAACTGTCGTACACAAGAAAGGGTGCGTCACCACAAAACAGTTGCAGTAAACTGTGATACACAAGAAAGGGTGCGTCACCACAAAACTGTTGCAGTAAACTGTCGTACACAAGAAAGGGTGTGTCACCACAAAACAGTTACTGTAAACTGTGATACACAAGAAAGGGTCGCGTCACCACAAAACAGTTACTGTAAACTATCGTGTACACAAGAAAGGGTGCGTCACCACAAAACTGTTGCAGTAAACTGTCGTACACAAGAAAGGGTGTGTCACCACAAAACAGTTGCAGTAAACTGTCATACACAAGAAAGGGTGCGTCACCACAAAACAGTTACTGTAAACTGTGATACACAAGAAAGGGTGCGTCACCACAAAACAGTTACTGTAAACTGTCGTACACAAGAAAGGGTGCGTCACCACAAAACAGTTGCAGTAAACTGTCGTACACAAGAAAGGGTGCGTCACCACAAAACAGTTACTGTAAACTGTCGTACACAAGAAAGGTAGTTCTGATAGTAAAAGTGTGTAATTTAAATATAGGGGATATGAATTTGAAAAGAAAACAAAATGTAATCCTGGTGTTTTCATTGAATAAACCTCCTTCTCTTGTGGACAATGATAAAATATTTTACCACCTGTTGAAGGTAAGTCCACTTTCTGAAACCAGTAGGGTTTAAGCTGTTATAGTCTATTTAGTTTTTAGTTTAAAATGTACGATTCCATTATGGATCTGAGAAAGTAGTTTTCCTTATGTCTTGAATATCTAAAAACATTTATCTTAACAGTGTCTGTTTTTTATGTAAACCTGAATTAGTTGTTTTAGTTCGTACTGATGATTAGCTGTGAATCTGTTATAAATAATTCTTCTGTGAATCTGTTATAAATAATTCTTCTGTTGAATCTGTTATAAATAATTCTTCTGTGAATCTGTTATAAATAATTCTTCTGTTTTAAACACTGCAGACAATCTGTTATAAATAATTCTTCTGTTTCAAACACTGCAGACAATCTGTTATAAATAATTCTTCTGTTTTAAACACTGCAGACAATCTGTTATAAATAATTCTTCTGTTTTAAACACTGCAGACAATCTGTTATAAATAATTCTTCTGTGAATCTGTTATAAATAATTCTTCTGTTTTAAACACTGCAGACAATCTGTTATAAATAATTCTTCTGTTTCAAACACTGCAGACAATCTGAATCTGTTTTAAACACTGCAGACAATCTGTTATAAATAATTCTTCTGTTTTAAACACTGCAGACAATCTGTTATAAATAATTCTTCTGTGAATCTGTTATAAATAATTCTTCTGTTTTAAACACTGCAGACAATCTGTTATAAATAATTCTTCTGTTTTTATAATTCTTCTGTTTTAAACACTGCAGACAATCTGTTATAAATAATTCTTCTGTTTTAAACACTGCAGACAATCTGTTATAAATAATTCTTCTGTTTTAAACACTGCAGACAATCTGTTATAAATAATTCTTCTGTTTTAAACACTGCAGACAAATACTAGAAGGTCACTTTTCAAGCTTAACCTAAATTGTACCTTTTATTCTCAGCATTAAAGTTAATATACAGTCATAGTTTTCTAGTGTTACAACAGTTATTATAGAAATGTGATGTAGTTAAACATACAAACAAGTTGAAGACAGTAACTTATTGAATAATGTGTAATGTTCTGCATCAAGCTGTACTTTATAATGCTGTTCACAGAAATAAGTGTTTTATTAGGGTCCAGTTCTTTAATGTATGCAGTTACGTGGTGCACGTTACCTCTCGTTGGACGAAATGCTCCACTGTGACAAGCAACAGTTTATTTTAAATAATTATACAGGACTTCACTTCAGAAAATAAAATTTCTGTTATGGTTTATTTGTAGGAAAATATTTATTGTATTTGGTCAAAATGTTAAACATTGTGTTAAATTCTACCTGTGCATTAAAGTAAGTTCAAAAGGCTTGCTGGCTGATACAGTTCTTCACTTGCATCTAATTACTATTTGATGGGGTCATTACAGATAAACACTTGTGTTTTTCTTGTTGTATATTCATATTAGCTATAGTTAAGACAGGTTATTTAAGCAATCAAAGGTTATTACAACAGTTTACGATGTTTCAAGTAAGAATTATATTTTAAAGTATCCAGTTTCTTAGTTTGATACCATATGTATTAGATCACATTGAATGTAAACAGTATACCAGGATTGACTGGAGACTGAACTTTAAATAGTAAATTTACCTGAGAACCTTGTTATTGTTTAGAAACTGTCGTGAACTCTCTCTTTCTTGGCCCTTCTGTCACTCCTTGGTATGAACCAAACGAGGAACTGTATTCTCCGGTCAACCCTGCTATCAGACTGTACAAGTACAACAGAACCAGTGGCACCATCCTGGATTACAACGAATATTTCTTGAACCTTACTAAGGCGAACAACCACCAAGACCAGGATGACGTAAGTGCATTTTCTTTTTTTATTTCTACATCTTCAGCCTTATTTCAAGATACCAAGTGATTAGATGAAACAGTCTGGTAACCTAAACCACAAGTTGTACTTGTTTTCAATTAGAGCAAATTTGCTAACATTAAATAGCTGCATCTAATTTGTTTCATTGTTTTACTCACTTGAATGTTTCCCTTTTGATGCATTTCTAGGAAATTATTAAATGTACATTAACAGTAATTACTTACATGTTATTATTGTTGATTTAGTTATGAATTTGTTAGAAGAAATTCAGTTCCGGTCGTAGATGTTGTAACCAAATACTACGCTAATTTTAGGTATGTCTTTTTCCAAACACTTCATCCTCCTATCACACTTATAATGGAACTATTGGCAGCTTTTATAAAAAAAAATTACACAAATAATGGTGGCCTTTTCCTTTCTTTGACACAAAACATCTTTAGTGCTCAAGTGATCTGAATTAAATCAATCCATTTTTCCTTTTAACTTTTTCAGCGTATTAACACTTTAGTTCTTTAACTCATTTTTGAAAGTCTGCTTTGCTTTTAAAGTTGGTGATTTATGAACAAGTTTTGGTTTACTGTATTCATCCAGTGCCATCTAACTGGGTTTTTAGGATCTTTCTTCAGTCTTATCCTGTTGAAGCTGTTTTAAAAATTATACTCTTGTCTTATTACTGTTTCTTCCCAATTTGCTGAAAAGACAGGGCATGGATAGTTTTCTGGACTGTTGATGGAGAGTCCAAGGTTCAAGTCACAGTATGTTGCTAAGAGTGGCTGCATTTCTGTCTATTGTCATCCTCATACCTTTTTACTGCTCTATTTCTAAATTGGATCACCTTTGACTGCTGGGAATACAAATCTTTTGTCACTCCCTTTTGGTTTTCATGACATCACCTTCACTAGTTCCCTCATGTCCTGTTGGTAACAACATTGATACATTTTCTGTATCTGAATAAACTTACATTTAAATTATTGTGTCTTTGCACAATATTACTCTATGGTAGCCTTCATCATTTATTTGTCTGTACACCAACTACAAAGTTATTAGATCTGTATCTGCTGGTTTTGTTAATCCATATTATTCTTACTTTCAGATATTAAAATTTAATGAAATACTGAGTGTTCTGAGCTTACACTTCAATGCTGTTGTACAACTTAAGTCATCTGTTAATCCACGTTAAGAAAGCCAACACTCGTCAACTTTCTTGGGAACAAATTTATTGATTTATTTTGTAGGTGGAACAACCTTATTATTCCCCTAGTGGCAAGTTGGACACACCACAAGGTTTGCTGTCATGGGAACTACTGTACACCTTCACAGAAGCCTACAACCTCTCTGATGTCAGCACCTCCTCATTGGCTCAGCTGTATGATAAGTTAGTTAGTTCTGTAGATACATTCCAGCAGTACTTTGAGTTTTCAACTGTAAAGAAGGTAATCTTTCCTTGTAATTCTATCTGTCGACAATTTCACCTGTGCTCTATAGCTAATGTTGATTTTGGTGATTATAATACTTGTGTTAGTATACAGAACACAACCACTCCAGGCTTTAGCCAAGATTATAACATGACTTTGGTTACAAATTCATCCTTGCCAACTTCGTATTCTGCAAGTATTTCCGAGATTTTTCCTGACGATCCAGAACCTGTAGCACCAGAGCCAATCATCAGTGACGTAAAGCCAGAACCCGAATCTCACACCACGCGTAACGTCCTAGTAGGGATAAGCACTGTTCTCATTGTTGCAACTCTTATCGTTGGAATTGTACTTCTCCACAAGCGGACTGGTCTCTTCCGTGGCCCACGTTATGTGTTCTTTCCCTGATAAACTTGAGTACCGGGACACCTTGTAAAGACTGTTTAGTTAAATGCTTCTTATAATTAGCACTTTGAGTTTACCCAGAAAATATTATATTCCTGACCTCCATAATTTTGTAAACATTTAGATCTCAGAGTAAAACAATTATTATTTGGTAAATTTTAAAAATCTAACATATCCTTTGCATTTGATCAGAAGAGTAGAGGGAAACTGATAAAAACAGGCTTTGTTATTGGTCTAAACAAAAATGGAGTTCTTCGTTGATTTCATTAAACGTGGTAAAAGTTATTTCTTTAAAGAATTTATTTTTGTACTGGTATGTTACAGTTATATCACTGTTGACAACGTGAGATTTCAAACATCTTTATGATTTCAATGTTACTTACATTATATTATGTTTATCCTAAATGATTGTAGTATCCTCTAATGTGACTTTGATTGAATAAGATTTATTTCTTTTTAAGGTAGACAAAAAGTTACATCTAAAGCTCTGTCTTTTGATTCTACCTTTTGGGTGTTTAAGGTTTAACACTTTTTAACTTTTAAGAAAGATTGTTTGTTATCCATATTTTATGGTAATTAGTAGTTTTAAGTGTAAGGAGAAATGCATGTTGTGTGTAGTTACTATTTCTTTAGATATGCTGGTTTTGAGATTTATTTAAGAATCTGTACATAAGACTTGTGGGTAGCATTTAACAGTGGACTGTTCTCCGTGGTTGTGAATCTTTAGTTCTGTTAACAGATTAGGTTTGGGTTTTACAAGAGAGTAAATAATCAAATATTTTAATTTTGTTTTATTTATCACCCTGTAGTTAAATTGTTAGAACAGTTTCATGGAAACTGATATTTATGTTGATTGTGAAGCAAGGGGCTAATGTAATAAGGTAAGACTGTTTTTATTCCCTTTGAATCTCTGTTTTGTTATTTTTATTATCAAAAATCTGTTAAATGTGGAATTCTATGGGAAAGAAAATTTAAGATTAAATATATTTTTAGTTTTTTTATTCCAAATTTTTACTGGTTGAAACTGTTTTGTATATTTAGAGTCAGAGAAGATAAACTAAAGCTAGGTATTGCTGTTTTTACTGTAATCTGCTGGGAAAGAACCACCATATAAAATCAATGACTTCACAGTTGAAATTATTAAATATAGATAAATGGTGTTCCGTCCTCCAAGATGCTTCACTGGTGGCTGTAGCTTAGGTTCATTGAACGTAACTGTTCTCTGTAACAAAGTGCTTTAGTACAGTATAAAAATGTTGACAATCTTTGTATCCTAGATTAGAGATTCTCTTTGTTTTGATGTCTCCTCTTTCCAAAGTGATAGCAAATTTCTGTACATGATTTTCTAATCGCAATTTTGTTTTATGATCCTGAGACTCACCGTTGGAGAAATGCCATCCTAGTTAACGGCCGTCTCTCCTCTCGCAACAGTGACAGATATGTTTGCAGTAGAAGGTAAAGGTTCAGTGTGTAGTGAATGTTAAACATTCACTTCAAGAGAAATTTGGGTTGTGGGTGTGGGATAGCTTACAAGGTCTGTGGTTAATAATTATTGTAATGATCTTTTTTATTGCTTACTGTGCTGTTAACTTTATATGTTTCATTAAAATGTATGGTGTTTTGTGATGGTGGAATTGTTTTTATTTTGTAACTGTAGTAAAGAAATGCTGTCAGAAGAGGGGAAGGTGGGGATACATTTTAATAATTCAGTCATTCCCCATATATGACATTTAAAGAAACCACTCACTTACACAAAACCTACCTCTCTAAATGGGTTAAGCCTATTTTCAGTTGCATTAAACATTAGCTGTTCAAAATTGTCATAATAAATACTCTGGTTCCATTGTGACTTTTAATGGCAAATTCAGTAAAACTAATGTATTTGTTTTAATCAGTAGAAGTGAATATTTTATTGGTTTCTGCACGTATGCATAATTACTCTGTTATTAACAATTGATGCGAGTGTGGAACTTTTAAAACATTCTTTTCCACAGAATAAAATGCTACAAACTTCACCCTTCCCACAAAACATACAAGTTTTTCTTTGATTTATCAATGAACGTGATCCATAAAGTGTCATTAATAGATCATGACAACAAGAAACCCACTTGAAATAAAAATGTATTTCAGACCAGCTGGTATGGGTATTAACAATTTTACTAATAAGGCAGAGAACGTTTATTTATTAACCTGAAGATGACTCATGAAAGTCGACACATTGTTCTCTACTTTATTAGTGAAAGTGTTAATACCCATACTAGCAGTTCTAAAATATATTGTTAGCTAAGTAGTGTTAGGATTGGTATGTGCCATTCACATATCTTATTAATTAGGATATTACAGTGCAGTATGTAGGTAATACATCATGGACAGATGAACAGTATGTAGGTAATACCTCATGGACGGATGAAGAAATTGGAGTCTGTTAATTGTGGTTAACATATAGACAAATAATTTGTAACATTGGCAGTAGAACTTTACTGAGTTGTAGACAAGTGATTATATAATTCATACGTGTTTGTGTTCGACTGAAATTCGTCAATTAACAGGATATTTGTGTATACAGTTTTGTTTTAAAATGTGTTTAGGTGCTATATTTCTACACTAAATAATTTTCAAACACATGCCCAGTTATTTAGAAATTATGTACTGTTTCTACAGCAACAGACTGAATGGTGTGAAAAGACTAACAGTCACATAGCTCTGGGTGACTTCCACACCCACAGTGGAGGAGTGTATCAATCTGTTTAAGTCTAAACTCTCTCATTCATTAGGTATATAATTTTATTTCTCATGAGCTGACCTCCTGTAAGTGCTTGAATATTTCATACTTACCAATGGTAGAATTATCTAATTATTCCAGTGTGTAGTTCTTTATTCTTACACATTAAAAACATATTTTCTCCCAATATTAATAAAAACATAGCAGCAGTGTCCTCATAACATTTGAAAGGATAACTCAGAGTTTGAAATTATATATACATATCACTAAAATCATGTAGTTAAACCAAGGGTGAAATTGTGCTGGTCCCCAACTCGAGTTAAATAAAGCCAGTTCTTTGAATAATTCCAAGTTCAGTACTACTATTGTTATTTAAATTGTGTATAAAAAGGTACTGTTAACACATGTGATCAGGTCTTAAAGAAGAAGTTTACTAGTGATAGATAAGTATTAACATTCCATGTTAACCAGGTATTTGATAGAACTGATGGAATGTCACAAAGTATCAGGTTTCATATTCTTGGTTACAGGAGAGGGACAGTACTAACTTCTCACCAACCTGAGATCTAAGGCCACATGTTTTGATATTGATAGTTTAGCAGTAAGTTGATTATTTAACTGCTAATTATGTCTAATAGTTCAGTAATTCCCATCAATTTTCACATTAACCTTGGAACTTAATTATAATTACCTACCCAAAACCCACACTGTAAACTCAGCATGTGTGTCCAATAATATGTTAAGTTAGTCATAAACTACACCTTCCTCAACATTACTACAAACACTTCCCTGGTAGCTGACATAGTTACCATCTGAAATTTAGTTTATTGACAAACTAACTAAGGACCTGGTAACATGAAAGTAACCATCACTGGACAACATGGCGATTTGTAACATAGCTTAACAGTAAATTACAGAAGAGATAGCAATAAACTTTTTTTCATCTAGGGCAGTTCAATGTTGATTCTGGACAGTCAAATCAGTTTAATTATAGAAGTAACTGTTCACCATTAAGTGTTTAAAATAAAATGTACTTGAAGTGCATATGTGGAGAATGAAACCATTATAGACTACCAAAACTGTTGTTATACTTTTCCAGTCTGTTCTTAATGCTGTATGTCAGTCATGAAATAATAGTTTAACATGACTATATTAAATTCACATTACCAGAAAAATCTATTAATGATTTATTTATTCTTTTTATTGAAAGTACATGATTTCTGCAAGGTGGCCAAGAGGGGATATTGGCTAAAAGTCATACAATATATACAAGAAAATTATTTACTGTACGACACATCTCTGTATAACTAAGACCACATGCCAAAAAGACCAAACACCTAAGCTAACATCCCTTCGAGGCAGATATGCTGTAGTTCATCATTGGTTTAGAAATCCATTCTTACTTTTGTTTTTAAATATCTGAAAATAATGTTTTAATCTTCAGAGATAAAAGTCTGACATACAATTATCATAATAAAAAAAAGAAGTCTTTACCCATCCATTCTGGAAAAGTCAAACATGACTGAAACAAAGGGACATGGATGACATCTTGAGAGAAAACCACATGTATACAGTTAACTAAGTTTATTCAAATAACTGCCTCAATCAAAATATTTCCAAAGCTCTAACGTTTTTATTTTCCAGATTTCTTTAAGTGAACAACTTTATTCAGAGAAGTCATGTTTTAAAGACCAACTCTATCACCTCCCATATAGGAGATGTTCCCAAGATAGCTAAATATTTTGTAAAAAATAATTTCCAATATTTTGAATGCTCAGGGTTGAATGTTATGTTTTTTGAGGGCGAGATTAATTAACACAAAAGGAAAAACTTCTGCTAAACTCTGGAGCAACTTACATGGAACACTAAACTGAACTTTTGAAAATGACTATCATTGAGAGGGTTTGGAAGGTTCTTTATAATTACGTAAAAAGCAATGTATCAAATACAAAAATCTAGTCTATCCACGTTTATTCTCATAGCATGAAAATACCATTAATTTATCCTGTTTCACATGATAAGAGCTATTGACCTAAATCAAAGTCCCAGTAGACCGTGTCCATGTTCACGCGAGAGGACACCTCTTGGAGAACTCCAAGGTCTGACTTAACTGCCATCAGACCAGAAGAAAGGCACAGAAGCTGACACAATGACAATATCTAAGGTTACATCAAAAGAAAAGCCAGGGCCTACGATGTGTTGATATATAAGTTGTACAGCAATAAAACAAAGTTTCTATCCAACTGAAAATGAATCTTGTTAACCCTAAAAGTTCTGGTTTAAGAATGAAGATGTAGCTATTTAGCTAGTAAGAAGAACACACCAAGCAGCTGTTGAAAACGTGTTATGTGTTAGTATGCTTGGTTAAACAAAGTATACAAACTGTTCCCCCAACTCGTGAACAGGGCTGTCACCATTGCCAATACGCTTGCATACCGTCACTCGGTAATAATCGACTGTACTCGTGTCTCTACTGGATCACACAACACTTGCCCTTCGGTTTCTTCTTCTGAATCAATACTGGTTCCACCTGTTGTGCCTCTGTTGGAGGAGGAACGAGTCCATGCTGGACTTCAACAACGGCGGGTGCAGTGGTTGTCTTGTCTGTTGGAGCTCTTCCATTGGCATCAGGTTTGGCATCGTTTTGACTGATAGCTTGGGCAGGAGAAACAAGTGGTTCCTGGACGTCTTCAGGAGACTGAGTTACGTCACCCAACCCAGAGTCATCGGTTTCCATCTTGGTCGGAGTAATAGGTTTTCCCTCCTTGATCAGACTAACAATTGTCTCCGCTTCACGACTGAGTTCACCATCCGGGCGGAAAGGGTTGTCTAGATCACTCTCGGTGCTAAAAGCAAAGAAAGTCGGACTCAGGTAAGGTGTGGCTTGCTTCACATCAAACAGCAAAAGGCAGAGATGTGAATTTATATGTTCATGTAAAAATGTCGAAACTCTTAACTCAGTTTCTACTTTCTAAATGAGCAAATTACCAACACTAACTTTCATCTCTGGTTAAGTTCCAGTTCAGTCTTTACAAACCCTGGGCTCTTCAAGATGGTAAGAATATATTATTTACTTATCTGCATACACTGAGTCTAACTATTAAACACGATGGTAACCACTATGAGGACGAGAATAGGATAGCAATTACAAAAGCTTGGAAAAGAAAAACTTTATTAAACGTACAAACATCTTATAGCTATGGGTACTTTTCTACAAACATCTACATATCGTAAAAGAAAAAGCTTTCTTGGTGAGATTCAAACCCACCATTACCAGTACAAAATGTCTTCTAGTATCGTGTGGTGTTTTTCATGCTATGGGTCAACATGAATATGGGAAGATGAAATGTTATGAAATAAAGTACACTGCGATCAAATATATCCGTACAGGGGAAATTACTTATTACAACTGTTCCGATAGAGGAAATATTCTTTGGAGAAAACATTTCGGCATGTTGATAAAATTCAATTCACCTTTTCAGTAGTTTTAAATCTGCTATTATTCTAATAGCATTTAAATAATGGAAATAAAGTTAAACGTTAGGAACCGAGATTGTATATTTTATAAATTGAGTTTACGACACCGAGTTAGGCCTCACTGCGAGCAGAAGTAAGGCAGGGATATAAAAATGTACAATAATCAGCTATGATGAGATATTTTGAAATATATATGTTTCCTAAATTTGTGATTAAACTTTATTTCTTTAATATAAACATTTGACAACAGGTGCGTGGCTGCTTTGTCGCTCATTAACTTCCAAATAACTCCATAGAGGGCGCTGTGATGTATGAAATCGTGTTACGGAGGGATTAATTATTCTCTTTTAAACAAACATTAAACATGTCGGTCTGATCAGTTTTAGGTAAAACATTTGATTAAACGGTTCAAATTAGTGGTGTAAATTACGCTAAAATTTAATGATCTTTAAAATCAGTGACCATAAAAAACTTTGTATTTTTCATGGTACATTCCTACAAACAGTAATTTTAAGCCGAGTGAAAACAACAACTCAATTATAAAATAAGTTACAAACAAACATTTTCTTTAACAAATAATTCTCACCACTTATCCTCAGAATATAAAAAACCTGTTTTCAATGATTTACGCAAACCTATATCAAAAATTCCAAACATAAACATCAAGGAAGTTGATGTACCGAGTTTAATTTTATTTGGTAGACAAGCGCCACCAGGTGTAAAAAGAAAACGGCCACCGTAACATTTCGACCGTCCAATGATGTGAATAATCGACTTAACTTACAACCAATAAGAGAAGGTTTGTTTGCTTATTTTTTGAATTTCGCACAAAGCTACTCGAGGGCTATCTGTGCTAGCCGTCCCTAATTTAGCAGTGTAAGACTAGAGGGAAGGCAGCTAGTCATCACCACCCACCGCCAACTCTTGGGCCACTCTTTTACCAACGAATAGTTGGATTGACTGCACCATTATAACGCCCCCACGGCTGAAAGGGCGAGCATGTTTGGCGCGACGGGGATGCGAACCCGCGACCCTCAGATTAATAAGAGAAGGAAGCAGAGGGGGTAACAGAAACACTGTTAACATGTAATACATAACAACCAGAACGAATGAATTTTACACACAACCACACACATATAATTGTCACCCTTGTTCTGTTACACATGTGCTAGCACTCAGGTGTATCAGCGTAATTTTGTGCTCAATAACAAACGAAACACTCACTACCTAAACCTGGAATGTATATTTATAAAATTAAATGAACTACAAATTATCAAACTGCGTAATAAAAATATAACGGTTAACTCTTCAAATAGCTATTATTTTTAATTACATATTTAGAATGAACGGCTAAATATCCCATATTCAATTCATTGCAAGACGCTAGAATTGCATACCTACTCCAAGTAACTCTTTGAAGTTCATTATCACAGTCTTTATTCATCTTTCATACAATTATTTGGTTTCACGATTATTCGCTGCTTAATAAATGAAGTAATTTGATAACCGCCTTTTAGGCCTAAAAACATTAATACCACAAAAACGTTTCTTTAGAAACTGTGGTTACCCAGTGGAATTTCAGTTCCACAAAACTTATTGGCTCATAAATACTTGTTGACTTTACCGAGATTAACGGTTCTATTTTTAACGCCATCCACTTCAACTGAGACAGCGTTCACTTACAATCTCAAGAGATTCGAAAGGACGAAATGACAGACACCTAGTGGTGTTATTATGAAACGATTTATGACTACCAAACGACTTTGAGTCGCGTATCATCAGCCGAGTACAAAAACGAATTACGACGTATGCTTCGGCTTGCAAGCGGATATTCCTTTAATACGTAAAACGGAAGTTATATTTTTAACTTGTTGAAGGGGTGAAGGGAATATATTAACCTGTTTAAACGCTTCAAGAATATTTGTTTTAAAAATTGCGTATAATTTAGTAGTATTATTTTTCTGTAACGTAGTTTCTACTGTAAGCGAACACATGTTTTAACTTAGACACAGTTTAATGAGATGTACAGTTTTTACGAGTGAATTTTCGAAATTTAACACCAACGTGTCCATTATCTTGGGGCCCGGCGTGGCTAGGTGGTTAAGGCACTCAAGGGTCGCTGGTTCGAATCCCCGTCGCACCAAACATGCTCGCCCTTTCAGTCGTGGGGCCGTTGTAATGATATGGTCAATCCCACTCTTCGTTGGTAAAAAGAGTAGCCCAAGAGTTGGCGGTGGGTGGTGATAACTCGCTGTCTTCCCTCTAGTCTTACACTGCTGAATTAGGGACGACTAGCGCAGATAGCCCTCGTGTAGCTTTGCGGGAAATTAAAAACAAACCATTATTTTTTAAGGATTATGATGGTTTCAATACCCGCTCTCTATAAAGAATTACAGGGTGACTTCCACCTAATCACAGGTTGTGCTCAAGCAAGTACTCCAACACTTATTACGATATAAAAACCGTTTATCCGTACAACCTGTCATACTTACGTTTCGTAGTGAATTTTTGGTGGTTGTTAGTGGCCGATACTATGAAAAAGACAGTGAAAGTTATACCAACAGTTCGAAACCAGTGTAAAAACGTTCACATAAATACACTTTGCATTTCCCATTATTTTTATAAAGTGTGTGGTTTTTACGTTTCTTTTTTTAAAATACGGAATAGCAGTTCCAGATTTCGTTTTTCTCTGAAGTCCAGTTGTGAAAAAAACAACCCCCAGACAACTAGGTTTAACGGCTCGTCTAAAAATACACGTAGTTTCGGTATTCAACTGGGATGAAGGCCAAGGACAGTCATTTTTTATTAAACCTGTGCTCAGTCTGGTAGTACGGAGCCGGTGGTGTTTCTACAGCACTGAAGTATGACACTTAAAAAACTTAACTTATTTTTAAGAGGGCGCTTGTAACGCTTTAGTTTCAAGCTCATTTAATAGACAAGAAAAGGTTGCAAGTTCAAATTGGCAGACAGAAATACAATTTTTCGAAAACGATTCATAGTAATGTAACTGCTATTCACATTCCAAATAGGTTCCTTGGGGGAAGGGGTAAATGCATGAGATAGGATTAGGCGCCCCCAGCCGTACATTCAACTTTTAAAACGTTCTGTTTAAATCATTGTATGGGACATGCTAAGAAACGTTTTTTAAATAAAAACATTTCGGATTACCATTTTACCAGATGAATAAAACGAGGATATCAATATGTTAACTGCTTGATTTTATTTTTGCTAATGTTTCGTGTGCTGCCCTCTATAACAAGATTTGATGTTAAGACGAATGACACTAAATCCTAAATCAACAACTACGCATGAGTAAAACCATAAACTCGTCCGTCATACAGGGTACTAGTTCTAAACAACAGTCGTCACTAGTTTCACAGCCCTCATCATTCGTTATACAATAAATCAATAAATAAATAAATAAATAAAAACATTTCTCTAAAACCAAATATTATTTAATTATGTTCACTAGTTTTGTCTGGAATAACTGGCTGCACTATTAAGAAAAACATAATATCTAACCACTTCGACGAAGTCTGTGTTTGAGTTTACTTATAACCGACAAACTGCTAGACCAACTGCCACTAAAGTTGGCATGTATCTTAGGGCCTCCTGGGGAGTAACACAAGGTCGCCCTCTCGATATCATCCCCCGACATGCGCTATGGATTGAAAAGATATGCCAGCTGGAAGAGACGTTAAAATCGTATGCATCCTAGCAACAAATCAATACTCTTGTCTAGCAATCCACCACCGTTACGAGAACCTAAAGTTGTGGCTATAAAGTTGGCACGTGCTTGGTTGTTTTGCTTATCCATACAAAAAGCAGAACGAAAAAATGGCTATTTGCGCGAGCGATACCTAACTTTCAGTTAACAGGCCAAAGGGAAGACAGTCGACACCACCTGTCGGCAACTCTTGGACTACTCCAATCGAATATGTGGATTTAATCTTCAATCTTATGATTAACTCACAGTGCGAAGATATTTCTACTCGACCACGAGAAACAAACCACGAATGATCAGACACTGACTGTGCCCATCCGTACGTGACGACACTCCATCTTTAGTTGATTATTCTAAGAAGCCAATATTCGTAAAAGTTAGACATAAGACTACTTATCTCGGATTAAAAGTAACGAACAATTACAACCACACTACAGGAACAACTTCTCATTTGGCTTATTGAATAGAAACATAATTACCAGACGTATGATGACTCGAGATTCAGTTTAGAATTCGTTACGAGAAAGAATGAAGTGTTAAAA
Source organism: Tachypleus tridentatus (assembly GCF_004210375.1). NCBI lineage: Eukaryota > Metazoa > Arthropoda > Merostomata > Xiphosura > Limulidae > Tachypleus > Tachypleus tridentatus. The sequence goes on from NC_134830.1 coordinate 150,307,461, forward strand.
CAAAGTATTATAAATACTTTGAAAAACAAGTACTCTTTATTCAGTGAGGCACTTGTTTTCTTTGCGTAGAAACACAAGATTGAATTAAAAGTATTCTCACCTCTGCTGATGGTCGCGAGGTGGCTCTTCCATAGCCGGCGATGAAGCCATGTTTGGAGGAACAATCAAATCGAAAGGAACGTCTGGGGACTCGGGGGTGGTGACGAAATTGGGTTTCTGCGACTCGTAAAATGTAACCCTCACTTTAGCTGGTGGTTTCAACGGCGTCTCCTCACTAGATAACGAAAAGAAAGATGGATGTTCTAAATACGAGAACAAACGAAATGTTTTACAATTTACCTTCATTATTTCTGTAAATTCAAAATGGCTTTCCTTCTGAATGGAATGGTTTTGAAAAATTCCAAATCTACACTAAAGCTAATGCAACTACAGCATTTAATATTATTAAACAAATTAATTTTTTTATTAGCCTTAACCATGTCCTGCAATTTACATGATCAAACAGACGATAACTTCTGTTCGTTGTGTGCAAAAGATCAGTGCACATATATAATCTCGAGAACAACACATTACTAGTTGCTGTAGGTTACAATGTAAAACACTGATGTTACCAGCTTACTCTATTGCAAAAATGACACACGATTCTAATAAACGAGTTAGAACACAGGATCACACAGAAACGGTTCAAGAAATTAAAAAAAAAAACTCGAGTTTACTACTGAAAGGCACTATTTTTTTAATGTTTGCATTCATTACAAAATATAGATGTAATTAATTAAAACACTTTCAATTAATTATTCTTAATTAGCTTCTACACTAAAACTAAGGTAAACAACTGGTTACGCTAGCTTCACAACCAAGACGAGTACACTGAAACTACGGCAAATTTGGCACATTTACGCAATCCAACCAAATACTGCGTTGGCTAGAAAATGTTTCAAACCTAACTGATGCATTTTCCGGCCAGAAAATGTAACTTCGAGACATAATACACGGCCCCAGTGAAAAAGTATTGTCACGAGAAGTGATAATGTGAAGGAACATTTATAACCCAGCACAAACGTACAGTACCATCCGCAGCTCTATGGGTACTACCATTCAGACACCACGACGCCACCTATAAAACGCGTTCTTCTTTATTATTAAATACATATTTATCCATATCTAAATGCTGTTACTGGCAACGAGCTGACTTAACGACATTCTGTACATAAAAGGTTAACTTGTTTTATGATTTTAAAATTCTTAAAATGATTTATTCATCAACATACAAATTGTACTTTTTTAACATTGATGATATGGCTAATGTTTCTAATTTAAGCTTATTGTACTCAAAGGAAATCAAAATACACTAAATGTTGAATAAAGTTAAAATTATAGTCCTAAGCCCGAGGTCGCTATTAAAACACTAAACAATATTAATGTCGACATAAAGCCATTTCAGATTTTACTATATTCACCGGCTTTCCCAGTTCCTTCATCTTTTATATCTAGAACGTCACGTATTTCGTGATCCACCATCTTCCATTTCAATAAAAGATACATAAACAGTGCTCCAGATACCTAGCTTGCCTGCTTTATTTTGATAGATACGTGTCAGTGTGTAGTTTGGTCTCAGATGTACTATCACCGATACACTACAATGTTAATATATCCATACTGGTTACATATTATGAAAATGGCTATTTTTCCACATAGACGCTTGGATCGCGTTTCAGACGACAGCTAGAAGTGTAGCGATGCATCGGCCTATCGATAAATTATGGTTATGAACGTGTCAACAGCAATGTAAGTTTCAGATTTCATAACAACCGCTGGTAGTTCGCAAAATCGATTATTTTCCCTATTCTGTTTGTTTTACTTATTCTATTTCTCGGTAATTTCGTTTTGTTTTAGACTGGTTTTACGGTCTCCATTCACCAGTAAGTCTGGAAAATTAACAGTTACTACAATCTCGCACATCTTCACAAAAACTGTTAATTTATTGTTGTATCATGTCCATACGTAGAATGTCTGAATAGATGCTTCGAGATTAAATCTGGAAGAAATTATATATGAACAATAGTTTACACAGTGTTACGACTGTTAATATAAAATCCACAAACATCCAACAGATCACCATTCTAACACTACATGGAGAGTTAGGCTTAAGTTAACATAAATATGTACGTGTTGTTACAGTAAAGTGTTGTATTATCTACATACAGAGTAATTATTAATGGTTAACTTGTATTACTAATTCAAACAATTGTACAATAATAGTATATTAACTAGTTGAATCACTGGCTACCATACATGTACGCACTAATGAAAAACTGTTAATATGCATACAGTTTTATTAGTGTTGGTAACAGGGTCGTAATGATTATATATTAAAGCTACATCACCCAGTATTTCTTTGGTTTGTGTAAACCCAAGGTAATTATTCAACCGGCAGAGACCAGATGTTCACGTGAATACAGCGTCTTAGTCACATAAAGATATTTGTTATATTGAAGCATGATTTTAAGCAGTCAGCCAGTATCTGTCCTGAAGTGGTATAGGAAGCCATCTTGTCTTGCTTGATCAAAGAAATGTAGAAAACAGACACCACAAACAGTTGCACTAAACACAATTTTTAAACAACAACAAACAACAAAAGGGGTTTAAACATAAGCAATTTAAGTATTTACATAGAACATTATCTTCACGACAAGAACTTGTTTTATTTTAAAGTTTTTGTACTTGTATAATCTCTAGAACCTACTAAATTAACAGATGTTTTGGGAACATCGTATATTTTATCTGTAGATTTCTCTACTCAATCCTATTTTTGATAAAGATCTACCAGATGGCGCTATTACCAATCTTACAGATTTTTACGGAACCAATAAACTGGGAAAACACTTAATCACAGGTGTCACTGCAGTTTATGTTTTTTTTTCTTATAGCAAAGCCACGCAAGGCTATTTGCTGAGCCCACCAAGGGGAATCGAACCCCTGATTTTAGCGTTGTAAATCCGTAGACTTACCGCTGTACTAGCGGGGGGCACTTGTGATTAACAAGAATGATTTGTTGGTACAGAACGAACATCCCAAGGTCTGAGGTTTATTGAAAGACACGCATGAAAACTGAATATTTAGGTAAAGGGTCATTAAAGCGTGTGGCGATCATTTTCCTAACATGTAAAAATTGTCTGACGTAGCTTCAAATTTGTGTAACACACATTGATTGTGATTGATTTGAATTTCGCGCAAAGCTACACCAGGGCTATCTGCGCCAACCGTTTCTAATTCAGCAGTGTAAGACTAGAGGGAAGGTAGCTAGTCATCACCACCAACTGCCAACTCTTGGGCTATTCTTTCACCAACGAATAGTGGGATTGACCGTCACATTATAAACGCCCCACGGCTGAAAGGGTGAACATGTTTGGTGCGACAGTGATTCGAACCCACGAGCCCTAAATTTACGAGTCGAGTGCCTTAACCACTTGGCCATGTCAAGCCCAATGATCGTGAAAGAGCATTTCTGTACAAAACAGGTTGAAGGCCAAATATATGAAGACCGAAAAGATAGTTGGATCAGAATTGTAATGTTAGGTCCAGAAGTTTCACTGTTAAGTCACGCAAGCAAAATAAAAGGCAGTGAATTAAAGGAATAGTGTGTGTTTTACAGTTATTTCTTAAGACCAAACATACATTATGATAATAATTCAATCGCTACAAAAACCAGCCTGTCCACAATACTAAACTACTGACCACTTTTACCAGGTACTGACAGAGGAAAATTCTTACCCGTAGCACATCGATCATATGAAAATATACCTGAATGACTGCATTAACTACATCTAGAAACACACACACGTATCTCCAAATTAAAACCGTAGGTGTAATACTTCGTGTTTGTGAATTGACACTAGCAACGATTTTAAACCTAGACAGGACAGTGGTATACCTCTTATTACAAACACCAGCACAAACAATTAGGCAAGAGATAAAACATTCAGGTGTAGCTTTAAGAAATAGTTGTCTGTCAATGTACGAGGACTGCTATGAAAATGCACAAGTAAATAATATGAATTTTAAAATTTAAATACATTGTTCAATGTTGATTTCAATACTAAAACAACATTGACTTTAGTTCCTCGTGAAAGTAAACCGTGGTTTCCAAGAAAATAACTAAGTAACTAGGTTACACAAGACCTAGATAACTCACTTTTAAACCACTTTATAACGAGATAATGTCAATTCCAACCAATAACGTCACACGAGACTTTTCGTTACTTCTTGGGAATGGTGGAAGATTCGGAATGACATTGTAATTGTTTCAGTTGTTTCCTTATCCTTGTATCAAGTACGGTTAACCCTAAAACATCTATAGAAGTACGCCCATCGAATCAATTACACTTTCAAATGATCTAAAGCAAACTCACGATTTTTAACGTTTCAGAATCAAGACAGATGTTTTAAAATTAGAATAATTATGTAAGTGTGTGCTGATTCTGTCAGAGACAATTTTCCGAAACTTGAAATATTTGTGGTGGCTAGCAAACGAAAACAGTTTTGTTTGTACAAAACTGACGAGGCGAACATTTCAGCCCTACATTCCAGTGGAAGAATTCGTATGTTTTGGTGAAACATACATTAGTCCACGCACGGGATACTATAAATATAAGCATGACCTTTCCATTTAAGAATCTGAAAGACTCTCCTACGTACACGTGTCCTTGCCACGTCTCTTTAAATTTAAGGCTTAGAATGTATCGGATTATTTACTATATTGAAGATGCCTTTTCTAAGCGTGTTTATAACCAAGTATATCTGTATTCGACCTCGTATATTTTTTAAACACACGTTCCTTAATCAGCCCATTAGGGTTTTTCGTATGTTGCGCAACTAGTGTGGTTAGAATAAAACATTACTGCTAAGCTTACTAAAAATGTTAAACATTAAATTATTTATCTAGTCTCTTAGGGTTTAAGAATTATAAATGTGTACAATAATAATATTCCAACCACACTATATTCGCCATATTCATTGCCGATGAATTATGTAGTGTTAAAAATAAAAAGGTTTAGCATCAATGCCTTATGACAAGCATAATCAGTTATAAATTATGCTTCACAGTTTTTAAATGACGTTCACACTATAACAACTGTTGTTGTATCCTAGCCAACCAGAAGAGCTCTGGACAGAGCAATACGCTCCGTCTTCGATGTAATGTGGTTAGAATACCATCAGCTATACACTGCTCCAATTCTTGAAACCACCAAGAGGGCTATATAAAGAAGGTAGTGGTTAAAACTATAATAGGTCTAACAAGTATAATTAACTATTATACACTCTTGTTCTTAAAAAACAAACCTGACTGAACGAACAACGTAATGTTAAAAATATAATACGCCTAACACTTTGCATGAAAATACTGCCAAACAGTTGCAAGTAGGCCTAGCTAAAAGCAAGGGTTTAAATATTTTAGCATCTTGCTATATTTATATTACCTTCTTTTGTTTCAAGAACAGTGCATTTCGAGAATACCCACTCCAAATATTTTTACTAAAAGTCATATTTTTAAATTGGAAGTTAATAACAAAGTTACACAAGATCCTATCCGTGTTCTGCCCACCACAGATATCGTAAAATGGAGGTGTAAATCATTAAATATATCTTAGTTTAAATGGTATAACGTTAATCCTCGAAATTTATAAAATAATAAAACTAAACAAGTAATCTCTGCAGGTTAAATTTAAAATAATAGCCACTGGTAAGTAGGATAAACGATTGTGAAACTGATGACATGCACGTTTAAAACCACACAATTCATTTCGATAGGTAATCAATCATTTGTACAACAATTCTCAAAACGTTGTAATATTTTTTTATTTTAACTGGTATTTATAGGCCTACTTATATTACGATAATCGGCGTACACTGTACTAATAATGATTCTTAATAATACAGCTTAAGATATTTAAATATACTGATAATATTAAGATGTTGGTGACTGTGAACAGGATGTCACTGATTTATAAAATGATTTAGATCATTTAGTTAGTTGGGTAAATAAATGGTTTTAATTATAATAAATGTAAGATAATGTATGTAGGTTTTTATAAGTCTCTAAAGCCATCCAAACAGTGTTGTTAGTGGTAAGGCAAATAGGATTTTAGGTTGTATCTACAGAAATATTGAATATATGTCTAAAGATGTTATAATTTCATTGCACATATCACTGGTTGGACCACATTTGGAATATCGTGTTCAGTCTTGGGTTCCTTACCTTAAGAAAGACATTGAATTGTTGGAAAGTGTTCAGAGAAGGGTCACTAGAAAGGTGTCCAAGATGGAAGGGATGTCACATGAGGACAGGATGAGATCTCAAATTGTTTTCTCTTGAAAAGAGCTAGGGTAGATCTGACTGAACTGATCGAGACTGTAAGAGGAATAGATGGAGTAGGTGCATCTTTTTTTAAATATTTAACAGTGAGAACACAAGGACTACGGAACATAAAGTTTGGCAGGGTAGGAGTAATCTTCAGTTAAGACAGTTTTATTTTTCTAACAGGGTGGTTGACCTGTGGAATAGGCTGTCCTTAGATGTTGTAAAGGCAGGAAATTTAAATGAGTTACAGAAAAACATTGATAAGTACATGAATGACAAGGGCTGACCTTCAGGTGTATTTTCACATGAATGATAAGGGCTGACCTTCAGATTTTTTTTCACATGAATGACAAGGGCTGACCTTCAGGGTTTTTTTCTTTTTAATCATTTTAAAAGTAAAAGATGGGACAGCCAAGATGGACCAGTTGGTCCCATGTTGTCCCTAAACATTATGTTTAATGTACAGTTATTTAGTTAACTGTGTCATGCTTTCTACACTATCTTATTTTTTCAAAACTAAACAATGATTTGCACAAAAGTTAAGCAAGGCATAACAATTTAGCTCTAACGTCTAAATGCACCCAAAATGTCAAAATTATATTGTTCATCAAAAAGTTACACAAGTTACATTATTACCACTTAACATAGAAACTGTGTTGTAGATAATTCACAAGCCAGATGTATTATTAGTATGTTCAAAGCAAGGTATATTCTAAAACATTTCTATGAACATTACTGATGACATTTGCGCGCAGCCAATCAAGTATGTGACGTCATCTCTAAAACACGCACAATGTTTGAGAATTATCCAAAATTGTAGAAAATACTGTCGAATACACAAACGTGATTCGAACGACGTTACCCGTGATGAATGTGACTTGTTTATTACACACCTTGGAAGTGAAAGTTTATTACTAAATCAATATTTTAAAAGTAGTACATGGCTCTATTCTAAAACTTTACCATTCGTAATAGAAACACAGTCGTGTAAAAATGTACCTTACCTTTATATATATACAGAATCTAAATAAATACCTACATTACCGAAATGACTACAACCCAACCTTTTAAATTTGCTCCACATATATTTAGTTACCACTATATGATGATTTACATACAGACCTGATACGTCTACGAAATCAATTACGTTTAACAATGGCGCAGATGGCCCAGCTGCTTTGCCTCATAAAACATCAATTTGTTTTTTGGAATTTCGCACAAAGCTACTCGAGGGCTATCTGTGCTAGCCGTCCCTAATTTAGCAGTGTAAGACTAGAGGGAAGGCAGCTAGTCATCATCACCCACCGCCAACTCTTGGGCTACTCTTTTACCAACATAAAACATCAAACCAACCAACGTTTAACGCAGTTGTACGTAACATTTTAAAATTGCTTTAAATGGTACAGAAAACGTTACTGGTTTTGGTTGTTTGTTTGTTTTTTAATTTCGCACAAAGCTACTCGAGGGCTATCTGTGCTAGCCGTCCCTAATTTAGCAGTGTAAGACTAGAGAGAAGGCAGCTAGTTATCACCACCCACCGCCAACTCTTGGGCTACTCTTTTACCAACGAATAGTGGGATTGACCGTCACATTATAACGCCCCCACGGCGTTAGGGGGAGCATGTTTGGCGCGAAGTTTTGGTTCAGTAGGCAAATAAACGAACTATACTGTTGTTTCGCGTGTTCATCGGTGAAACAGTTAGTAAGAGTAAAGAATATAATATATATTATTATGAAAGTTAAACAGAACTTAACAATTAACTACAACATTACGAACTATTCATCAAGTTAACAGTTTCGTCACTGTTTTCAGTTTTGTTTTAATGTCACTGTTTCCTACAATAATTTCTGCTTGAAAGGATTATTTTGATTGGATCAGTTTTCTTGTGTAAGCTATAGAAATTTTTTAAAAATATAATCCAGCCACGTGTAATAAAATAAAACTAACGAACTTACTGGTTGGAATAAAGGTCACTGTTTAATCATGTTTCTTCATTCGCATAAGCCAACCACAAACATAAATATTGTGAAATAAAAGAGAGAGAAATATGTCTAATCATCACTTGTCTAATGAATGATCCAACTTATTCACTGCTAGTTTTTCATCCAGTCATAACGGTTAAAACATGAGTGATGCGTGATTAGGTACAAGTGTAATATTTACCGGGTGAGAGTTCTCTGTTGTTTTCAGAAAGCCCACGAAGACATATTTGTTATATTAATATCGATCGACAACAGACCTGTGACAATGAATCTAACGACAATATTTCTATAATAAATATACAACAGTTTATAATCGGTGTTGACTGTTTCTTAGCGAGTTTTGTCTCGCAATCAAATTAGTTTTTCTGCCGATTTTTTGTATATCTAACAAGAAATATCATACAAGAATACACCAATAGTTAAGTAGTGACATCTAGTGTAATGATGTAGTAACATTTACTGCACGTTTTTATGCATAATTCAATACCACTTATTATAATGAAACTGCAACACCTACCAGACTGACGTAAGAACACCTACAATGTCGATTTCATTTCAACGTAACAATGTTGAGAATAATTGTTTAATACAACTCGTGTGTTACGTGCTACATATAAACAGAAGATAGAAATTAATGTATTCACTATTGTTCTGCAATCAGAAAGTAATTTTGGTTTTAATAAGACGGTTGTTGTTTTGGATATTTATTACCCATATTTTGTTTTTGTAAATAATATACTGTTATTTAATGTGCACGTATATTCCAAACTCTTTCTGAGGATGTCTTCACATCCAGATGTAAACTGTTGCACTGCTCCTCAGTCTCTCAACTGTATTCCAACCTAAATACCCACAGTACTGACATCGAGAACCACCCATTTTGAACGATAATCAGACCTAAATAATACCTACCGTACTGACATCGAGAACCACCCTACCCGAACGACAAGCAGACCTAAATACTAACTACCGTACTGACATCGAGAACCACCCTACCCGAACGATAATCAGACCTAAATACTAACTACTATACTGACATCGAGAACTACACATCCTGAACAATAATATTTAAAGTAAAATAACTCCGACTAAGGTGTACGATACGTATGAGAACTACACATCCTGAACAATAATATTTAAAGTAAAATAACTCCGACTAAGGTGTACGGTACGTATGAGAACTACACATCCTGAACAATAATACTTAAAGTAAAATAACTCCGACTAAGGTGTACGATACGTATGAGAACTACACATCCTGAACAATAATATTTAAAGTAAAATAACTCCGACTAAGGTGTACGATACGTATGACGTCTTAATAACTTGATAAATAATGCGGAACAGAAAACATGGCAGGTATTTCGGTTCAAAATTATCTGACTCAAAGTCGAAGCTCAGGGACAGATATAACTAAGAAATTCTCTCTACCCCACTCATGATTTGTATGTCGAGTTGGGCTTCGTGAAGGAAAAAGGAAAATTACACATACACAATTTTTTGCAGTGAGGGAGTTTTAAGATACAATGTGGATTTGTTTGAAGTATCAAGCAAGGTACTGGCGACTATGAGAAAATTAACAGCTGATAAATAAGTATCACATATCTATATTTACACTGAGAATACAAAAAACAGTTCTTAACGGACAAGTATCATGCGGTTTATTTACTTGGATAGTGTCACTAATAAAGGTCACTTAACACTAATAAAACAATGAACAGTTACCAAAGAATTATATATATATAAAACTTAAAGCCTACACAAGTCAGGTCAGGGTAGCGAGATATTCAAACTATTAAATATCAGATAACAAGACCTATCGAAAAAAACTTAAGTGTTTTATAGACTTGAATGAATCGTATTTTAAAACCCTGATAGAAACGAACACTGGCTGGATCATTTTAATTACTGGAAGTTTATAATACCACGAAGTGAGCTATGAAGTATTAGAATCATGATACAAAACCAGCAACATTACAATAACAGAAACATAACATGAAAGTTGACATATTCACGTGAAAACAGATCGTGTAGAATTTAGACTCAGTTTGTTTAGACCCAGTTTGTTTCTTCTTCTTAAACATTTGTATACCAGTACACGATCTAATCCATGTCGAAAACTAAAACGGTTTTATTGTATTAAAACAGCCGAGGTTAAACATTTGTATACCAGTACACGATCTAATCCATGTCGAAAACTAAAACGGTTTTATTGTACTAAAACAGCCGAGGTTAAACCAATGTGAAAATATAACAGCCCGGAATTTTACAAAATCTGTAAGCATAAATACACATACCCTGTACTACCAGGTATATCAGTATAATTAAATGTTCCTAGCTCTCTTGCACTTATTAATAAACTTTTCCAGAGAAATGTGCACCCCTCCCTCTGTTCTCCACTATCGTGGTAGGGTTGTAGGTACGTCAACGTATCAAAACAAAAACAATAAACAGCGAATATTTCATTTAATGAAATTAATCAGCATAAGTATTCTTTCCTACGAGTACCAGGAAACTGGACTCGTTAATGGTGCCACTTAAAAAACAACAACGTACAGCAGAACAAGAGAAGCACGACCATTAGTTTTAATAAGTATTTAAATTACTGTGAGAAAAGCAAAATGAAGGCATGTCGTGAATAACTAAAGGTTTTTGTTCTGTTACGGTAAAAACATACTTTAATGTTCTGTCTCAAAAACTCCTAACCCCTTCACTGCGGCTGCGTGTTTTTCGCTTTCTGTGCGAAACCTATTTTATGGTAATTTTGTTCGAATTTTGCCGTTCTTGCAATATGAAACCGGTTCTTTATTTTTGATGTCATATTTATAAGCACACAAAACTTGTTCGTACTACATTATTAGGCCTAGTGTTCTCAGTGTAACATATTCGTTTTCTACCTATACACACGTTGCACAGATATTACAAATATACTTATATATATAGATAAGTTTTGAACACTCTCCAATACTCACTATAATATTTCACTTACAGTAGTGAAAACATTTTGTTCCCCTATTCAAAGTGTATAATGACTAATAAGCAAAGTACAACTGCAGAAGCAACGAATGTTGGATATATCTAAAAAAAAAAAAAAAAATCCAATCCTGATAAGTATTTAGGTTTATCTCCAAATTTCTGTGAAAGCACTGAAGACATGCGGTAATCACGTGACGTACACGATATGTAACCAATAGAAAATGTACACACAGCCAAACAAAATACATCGGGTTTAAAAAATAACGTTCGTTAGTTGTTTGTTTGTTTTTTAAGAAAAAAAAAAAAAAACACGTTAGGCTACCTATAGTTTTCAATGTGGATAATCGATACCTGTATGTTAGCTTTGTTACAACTGTTACACGTTGTAGATTATACGTCATAACACAGAAAAGAAGGGTTAAAATACCTGTATTGAAAATGTACAAGATATGGATTTTTAAATATATAAAACTTAACGAAGGAATGGTAAAAAGGTGCACAAGGTTTTCCAATAATACGAGAAAGAAAACAATATGTTTGTTGGGGGGGGTAATGAACACTAGTACTAAAATAAATCGATAATGTGTTCGACAGTAGTTGATCAATGTTATATAACATACTACAGAAATGTCATGAGAGAAAAGGTTACACTAAATATCAAAACAGGTACTCTGGATAGCAGCGATTAATACTCTACCACCATTTCACACTAAGCTCAATCAAGCTCCCATTACGTTCAACAAATGATTACGACCTGAAGGTATTATAAACTATTAGCATGATCTTTACATGTTAAATCAACTTAACGAGTACTAGCGTCATTACGTATAGTCACGTGATGTCAATACCCGAACAAATTACAATTATAATTTTTTTGTCACAGAACAATGACCTTTAGCCCACACGACCCCTTCATTTACTTCAATGGGTTAAGAGCAAATAAAAATAGTAATGGCCTTTGACCTCGGTTCTTTTAACACTATATCAATTATTTTGCGTAATTTTTAAGCCCAATTTCAATAATATTCAGGGCCCGGCATGTCCAGGTGGTTGAGGCACTCTACTCGTAATCCGAGGGTCGCGGGTTCGAATTCCCGTCACACCAAACATGTTTGCCCCTTTCAGCCGTGAGGGTGTTATAATGGCACAGTCAATCCCACTATTCGTTGATAAAAGAGTAGCCTAAGAGTTGGTGGTGGGTGATGATGACTAGCTGCCTTCCCTCTGGTCTTACACTGCTAAATTAGGGACGGCTAGCGCAGATAGCCCTCGTGCAGCTTTGAGCGAAATAAAAACAAAATAATTAATATTCACGTGATATAAATGTGGACACACGAATTTTTTTCGTTTGTTGCTGTTGTTCGTTTGTTTCAACACTATTTGTGCTAGCTATCCTTAATTTTGAAGTTACGTCAATATCACTGCCAATTTCTGGGCTACTCTCAACAAAGAAAAGTGGAATTGACCGTAACATTATAATGCTCCCATGTTTAAAATGTTCGGTGACTGGCTTCAATCCCGCGACCCGCAGGCTGCGAGTCGAGCGACCTGACCACCAGGTCTACTCAATGGAAATTAGTAAACTTGTGACCTGTAATTAAAAACAAGAATACAATGATGTATACAGAAAATTAAAAACTGTTATTACGTTCTTGTCTATAAAGAATTGTATCGTTTCTTCAGTCGGGTAACTTCACTGTCAGCATGATTTTCTCCCACAATCCCAATAGTACCTAACAATGTATGGTCAACTTAAAAGATCTGGATTAGTCCTATGTCAATAACATTTAAGCTAACATACATATACGTATATTTATTTATTAATGTTCAATGAATACGCTGCCCAAGACGTTCAAAAACTTATGTATAATATCATAATATATCTACAATAATGCATTAGTTCAAGCCACAAGTATTTTCTATAATCATAATTCAGTTACTAGAACTTTTAACCCATTAACTGCTGATTCATCGTACAGAATACGTTCCGCCTCAGCCATTTAATGCTAGTGTGCTCTATACGGTGTACGGCTCGTAAACAAACCGCACGCTTTTAGAGCAGCTACAGTGAAATAGTTAGATCAACATGGTATCAAAAAAGGGCACTGAAGACTTGTATGACCACTTTAATAATGTAGTGTGGAAAATTAAAAACATATAACCTGGAGAAGGAGACCCTTATACATGAATGGACTTCACAAAATCCATGATCAGAGATCCATCAAAGTCGTTGTTTGCGAGAGTCAGACAGAACAGATATGAGCTGTACAATATTTCTGATCAAACGTTAGTAACCTTCCTTTCTCAGTAAAATAGCCACTAGCTTTAATTTTAAATTAAAGTAAATCCAGCTCTCCTAGTATTATTTTTTCATACTGGATATTACAGTTTTGTGTCACAATTAACTACCGAGCGTCATCTTTATTGTCACAATTTGTAAAAGTCTCACTCTTCAAGTAATAGAGTAAAGAGGGCGCTGCAAATGCAGACCCTCGCAGTGAACAAACAAATACAAAAAATCACGTGAGTTGCCACGTTTCTCCATATGCGATGATTCATCATAGAAAGTGGGGTATCCACCTCTATAACGAACGGCCATAAAGTTACGCAAGGCTCAACAAGTGTATTTATTAAATATTCTATGTAACGTTTCCTCTCAGAAAACGTCTAATAATGCCGAATTTTTGCTTCCTAACGTATAGACAATTCGAGGTTCGTTAGAAGCCATTTTTTTTTTAGGTGTGGCTATTTCAGCCACGTTTAACATATTTAAAAACTAATCTGTTCCGATATACGTCAAGTTTGCCTTTTTCTATACCTCCGCCCACATAATTGTCTTCCACAAACTATTGTTGAAGTTTATTTGATAGATAAAACGAAAGTATTACACAAGAGTCAACTCCCAACATTCTGGTCTTTGTTTACAAAAATAAATGGGAAAAATTCCTTGATGACGAGAAACCCACTCGAAATAAAAATGTATCTCAGAACGGCTGGTATGAGTATCAGCACTTCTATTGATAAGAGAACAACATTTCGACCACAACCTGAAGATGACCCAGGAAGATCGAAACGTTTTCTGCTTAACATTACGTGAGGAATGCTGAACATTATCGTAACTCAGACCGTGCCAATAATTTAGATTGTTGAATACTGACTTCAAAATTAAAACTTTTTTATGGTTAAAACGCGTGAATGATCGAAACTTCAAACCTGTTTTAAGACATTCAAACTTACTGTAAAAATAACTATGGACATAGAGACCGACAGAGCACGCTACTAACAGCCTCACTAGCACACTTCGACAGATTACAACATTTCATCCGGGTACTTGCAATTAGAGTAATAAAACGAAACCGTTAGGGATTTATGGATACGTGGTCGATAGACATAAGCTTAACCTGTGACCTATTATTTTTGATGAAAGTATGTACCACTTTTAGGTTTTGAAAAAAAACGACTTAGAAAAATACACAAGATTTGGCTAAATCGTAAACACTGTAACGTATGTTGAGAGAATATATTTAGGTATAACTTTTAACACTGAATAAAATTACGCGAACACAGAGCGGTTTTAAACCATGCGAGTTAAAAAAAAAAAAGCAAGATAAGTAAAACTGTAGAAGGTTTCATTATAGGGGGCGGAATAACGCAAAGTGGTTAGAAATGTTATTACAGTGAATCCACGAGTTCTTGTATTGTATCAGCGCCCTGCAATACCTACCTGTATATTCTCTCACGCCTATAATCCAAGTAGGTTTTAAAACTAACACTTATTTTAATGATGTACAGATTATACAAACAACTGGTTTCTTTTCCCCTGTCTTGTGTGTACATTTTTAGTCTCAAAATTAAGGTTTGCATTTTAAATTCTCTAGGCTAAAACGTCACTGAGCTGTAGCGCCCGAAAATGTTCATTTTACACCTCAAATAGCGTCCTGTTAGTACCTGTAACAGTCTTGTACTGTTATAAGCAGACATATCTACGATTGTTCTAGAACGATTAACAACGTGCACAGTTCTATTTTAACAGCAGTTTGATTCTTTTTGAATGTTATTGTTTCAAGGGAACATTTCGATTATCTCAGTTTAAAAACTCGTTCTTCAGAAATAGATAAATGTACAAGTGAACCTCCAGTTACTGACCAGTATTAAACATTAGGAGTTACAACGTACCAATGTCCCGCCCCTCAACTCGCACTTGAGTACGACTTCACAATTGTTTGTTTGTTTTGTGAAATTCGCGCAAAGCCACTCGAGGGCTATCTGCGTTAGCCGTCCCTAATTTATCAGTGTAACACTAGAGGAAAGGCAGCTAGTCATCACCATCCACCGCCAATTCTTGGGCTACTCTTACCAACGAATAGTGGGATTGATCGTTACATTATAACGCCCCCACGGCTGAAAGGCCGAGCAAGTTTGGTACGACGGGGATTTGAACCCGCGAACCTCAGATTAAGAGTCGAACGCCTTAACCCACCTGGCCATGCCGGGCCGACTTCATAATTAATCTCGATTGGTCAGTCGAGCCAAACACGTCATAATTTCCAGTCTTAACACTTGGTTAAAATGTATGAACGTTTAGGTTGTCACGATCTCTACATAAAAACTTAAATGTTTCGATGTTCGTGTCGCCCACTGTAAAAAGGTTTTAAAAGTTTATTCAAATACAAACGTCTGAAGATGGAAGCATTCTTACAACACAGTAACAATAAATTAGAAGGAACACACTATCATTGAACTAAATGTAGACTCGGAAATCCGTAAGGGATTACATTAAGGACGTAGTGTTTTAAAATGTAATAGGCCTAGCATAATGTCTTATGACAAGTATAAATGTAATCATTTATTGCCACTTGTAGAAGGCGTACACGCCGTAATTCGTATAGTTTTAATTAAGTTGGTGTTCCAACCACTGCTGTGTTTGTTGTATCCCAGCTAGCCTCGCGAGCTCTGGATATAACAAATATTTTGATTGAAATACTATTATATACCCTTCTAATTCTTGAAAATTTATAACAGACTAGATTTTAAAATATTAGCGTTTAAAAATGTTATAGGCCTAACACTAATATCAAGTGTTTGTTGACTTATCAAATTATTCCTGTATTATAAAAATGTTCTAAATTTTTTCTGTCAACAATGGTTTATAGAAGAGATGAACAATGTAAACCAGCCAAATAATAATGTTGTTACAATAAAAATAGGCTTAACTAACAAAGTGCAAGAAGAACCATCAGAAAGACCAACTTAATTCTCTACATAACTAAATATACTCACACAATATCAGACGATCAACATATACTCTAAGGTAACTTCTAAGCTACATTCTGGTCGCCTGAAAATGATAACAGAAGTGAAAAACTTCTCAACTGTTTAAAAACTGAATATCCTTAGATGTTTTTATTTTCGAAACGGCTATACAATATCATATTGATCTAAAATTAATCGACAAGTCGTCGACAGAACCCACCACTACTTGTCTTGTACAAATAGTGGAACTTGCTATCACTCTTACAGTACACTCAAAATTCTAAGTGCTCAGAGTTTTTGTTGTTTTTTTAAGCTTATGGTCCGAGCACACTAACCACGAAGCCACGCCCGGCCCATATTCGTCAACGTTCCATCATGTTTCGCTAAATCATAGAAAACGGTTTTCATCATAAATATAAAATCTACAAATCTTTCGAAAGGCCATCGATTCCGATACCCAGCCTTGACCTTTGACATGTCCTTTATAATGGTTTTACGCTACAAAGTGCTTTTAGTCAACTATTTGAAGACCCTTTGGTTGCTTCTAGGATTCTGAGGTTACTCTAGGTCCCGGGGATATTTACTCTCACCCCAGTACCGGTGGTCTCCATCTTTAAGAAATTAAAAAATGTACCTGTATCGGAACTGGACCCTAAAACCAACGGCGTATATTAAATATTTTGTCGAAATTGATAGCCAATAACTTTAAAAGTGTATTTCTTACTACAGTCGGTGTGTATATATTGTTTAATAAAAATAAATACGTTAATGAAGTTAAATAGTAAAATCATATAGAAGGACTGTGTTAAAAACAGCAAATCAAAACCTCAGACTAATTATATAATTTGTTATTTTAACTCAATAAAAAAACAAAAAAAACGTTGCATCAACTGAGAAGATTCTAGGGTACAAGCAACAATGTGGGATTATAAAATGTACCCTGGTTTTGGAGGAGGTGACTGCGGAAGTGGGACCCGCATAGCGGTGGGGATACACCGTCTATCAGTCTTAACCTCCATTCTCCAGTCTCACATAAAAAATAAAGAATAGCAGTAGATATAAAATTGGTAACAGAAACTAAGAGAGCGAGATGTGGGTGCTCAAGTCCACAACGTTCCACATCTATTCCATCCTTTACTGTCTGAAGACAGTTGTAGAAAGGCAACTGCCTCCTTCTCCAAGTAAAGAATCAGTTGAAGTAAAAATATATGCATACAGTCTGTACCCGGAAGTGTATTTTCTACTACATTGTACGGTTTATACTTAAGTTATTTACAGTTAAACTAAGACAATGCAGATCTTGAGACTTCAGCTGATTCAAGTCTAAAATAACATATTATTATGACTTAAATAGATTCATGTACAAACGTGCCCAGATGAACAGTGTGAGATTACATTTACGTTTAGTATCGTGGATGATATATTTAATTTGACTCTACATCACGAATAGATTAATTTTAGAACACAAGAATAAAAGCAGTTTACTTTTTTTTTTTTTGGTACAAATTATTGTTGCACTGAAATGTTCCAACTGTATTAAAGGACCCCCCAGCAACAGTGGGGCAAGGTCATGAAAACAATACAAATATTACAACTTAAAGACAGGACCAAAAAAACTTATTGGACGTGAGCCAATCATCTCTCTGTAGTCATTCGTACACCAACATATCAGTGAAAGGTTTAAACATTGCTCAGTGGTTTATTTTAGGGCTAGCAACATGCACTTGTGTTGCTTAGCAATGAAACGACGTTAAATAAACAACAGATGGTCTGCGATATACGTTCTTATTACTTCCGGTTTAAAATAGAATGTGAAATATATTCCATTAAATGTACATGTTGTTCAACAAGAGTATAAAAAACAGAAATATAGTTTATGACAGAAAGCACAAAAAATTCTACACAACCTAACCTGTCTTCCACCAGTGTCATTTAACGTTTCCATACACTCAATTATTTCAGGACAAATAAACGAACCGACTTATCACTATTTAAACAGGGGTTTAAAAGAAAATTTTAAGGTTTTAAGCAGCCCATAAAATATTCTAGTTCAACCTTTTTATATTTTTTACATAGGTTCAACGTCCCAGTAACTGGTGTGGATTGATCATTTTAGTCCATCTAACCACACGAGAGCGAATAATATATTCGCATGCAAGTTTTCTCACTTTCGACTTTTATCATCCGGACACAGCTTTGGTTATATTTAGATTTGGTACGAGCAAGCTAGACAAATAAAACTAGCAGTTTTTCCTAAACACTGCTACATATTACTGTCGCTCAAATTCATTATCCTGTCAGTACACGCGATTTAAGAAACGTGTTTACTGGTTTTCTTGTTACCGAGTTTATTTTCAAGTTGGAAAAAGGATACGAGTGAGACATGAACTGGAACAAAATAGGACTGAGTTAGTTCCGAACATGGTGGATGAAGGTAAATATTTAACTTTTCATAAAACCAAAACTCAACCCTTGCTTTCAAATTTTCCTCTTTAAAGTGGCACATAAAAAGGTAATTATTTCATAGCAGTCCGTGGCCTTCGTGTTGGCTACAGTCCCAATTCATCTTAAAACCAGAAACATTACGAGCTGTTTAGTGGGTGTCTGGTATAAAAAATAAAAAGGTGTTGCGAAAAACACAGCTATGCAAGTTAAAGTTGTCAGTATTAGTGTTTATACAAATAAACAAGTGTTCGTCCGTGATTGAAATGAGATTACAGCGTTAACAGGGGCTGCGACGTCAAGCAAATAGCTGTAAAGTGTATGCTATTAAAATGTACACATACCTTGTATACAGAACTTATTTAAAATGTTTTCGTACTAATCACCGGAAATCAATTATGTTCATATCCTACCTAGCTAAGAAAACTAAAATATACGATTCCGAGTAACTGATCTTTAAGAGAAATATACGTAATATTAGGATGTTTACGCATGTATTAATATTCTACTCCTAGTGGTTGTGCGCTGTTGTTTTCCATAAATAGAAGTACTGGAAGGCTTGGTTCAGACACAACACAACTGTCATTCCCAGTATTAATCTTCTAAATTAAGTTGTATATACACTTGTGATTTAACACTTGTAATACGGTTAATAGCTTTAAAATTGCCGTGAAGGTTTAAAGAATAGCCCGGCATGGCCAGGTGGGTTAAGGCATTCGACTCGTAATCTGAGGGTCGCGGGTTCGAATACCCGTCGCACCAAAGATGTTTGCTCTTTCAGCCGTGTGTGCGTTATGATGTTTCGGTCAATCCCACTATTCTTTGGTAAAAGAGTAGCCAAAGAGTTGGCGGTGGGTGGTGATGACTAACTGCCTTCCCTCTAGTAGTTAAAGAAAGAAAGAAAGTTTCCTCGGATTTAGAAAGTCGCAGAACTGAGCGGGACAGATGAATTGATATTCAAATAGTTGTAACTTTTATAAATTCAACAAACGTGCTTCGGTGTAATATTAAATACATGTGTTTCGAAAGTAACTTTGGATGGTACGGAATAAACGGTTCAACCACAGACAAAGCAATAAATATTCATACTGCGCGAGTGCTCTGGTGAATTATAAGAGCGAGAGTTTTTAAAAACAAACTTTTTATCCAGTGTCAACAAGACCTTTCGTTCAATGTCAGAACTCATTAGAGTAGCTGAGATACGACAGGCATTGTTATAGTTGACACGCTATTAGTATCACCAGTATACTGAATGAACTGGTTTTACATTGGTCAACTGTAACTTATACAAATTTAACCTAAGTCCACGTATAACAGAAGTAGGCTTATGATCTTTATAAACATCAAAGTACTTATTTTAACACCAAACTCCTTGTTATTAATATTATTATTATTTTTTTTAACAGTAGGCCCATCTCTTCAAAAAGCTCGCGCTGTTAACTTGGTGATAATGACGTTTCGTTTTAAGTGACACACCGAGACGCTGCGGTTTAAACCAAATCCGCAGTTTAAGATCTAATTATAAGCGTGTTCCAATATCTCTGTTATAGGAAGTAGCTTTATAACAATCACCGTTTTTATTCAGCGTTCAAAATCGAAGTTTTTCGTTTGCTAATTGATAAAATGCCCGTTGTATAAAAGTTGTGAATTTGTTTGTGCGTGATTTCACTAAAACCAATAGATCTCTCGTTCAGTCTCGCACAGATAATGAATAATTAAATAAATCAGAAAAAACAAACACACATTATTACAAACTGTCTTTTTAGGGACCGCTGATCCGTAAATAGACTAGTGGCACCTCCTGTAGGTTCGAGCAAAATAAACAGTTTAAATACAGTAACAGTATTTTAAATTCTAAGAAGCTGAGTGACGTTATCAGTGTGCTGCGATCTAATAGAGTATACAATATGCTCAGTGGTCTAACCATTCATTCACAGCTTTTGGACCCGATCTACCTTTCACGTGCGTCAAGAAAATTATATATACTGTGCCTGTAGTTAAAACTGAAAATAAATCTGGTACGGACATCTATGAATGAAGTTGAAACTCAATAGTTGCTGAACTAATATATTCATAAGATTGAACAGAACAGTTATCCCAAACCTCCGTTTTAGAGATGGTTAAGCTGTACGTCAAGGTCATCCAAACTACTGGACACGTGTACTAAAACATACACATGTAGATGTTTGAAACCAACTGGTTTCTATAATGGACTGATGCCTCTTAACAGATGGTTTATAAGTAAATTTAACTTCTAGTTGACAGACGCCTTAAATCAAAATAAACTTCCAACATTAGAAAAAGGTTAAATTAGATTAAAATTATAATTAAAACATGTTTTGATAACTGCTGAGAAGTGTGCTCAGACATGAGTGTCCCCTTTCGACAGCTGCGGGAACTATTAATTCTTCAAAATCAATTTTATTTTTTCAACAACATCTTGACATGTTTTTGTACCCTCTTTTTGCTTCTTAAAAATACCTCAAAATAAGTAGAAACACGGCAAACGGTCTTCACTGACTTACAAAATGGTAAATTAGAAAGACAGCCCTTAATCCTCAGTGCGTAGGATACCATGACCGATACACCACCCTCGTCTCAATGATGAATTCTGGCCCTCCTTGCTAACGAAGCATTCATTCGTAACGGCTACATATTTAAGTATGGTGATATTTTGTATAGTTATAGTATTTTCCTCACCCCTTTCAACTCGGTTGTATTTCAGACACTCTTTCCTCACATCCGTTATCCAGAACTTGACACAAATAATAAAACACGTTTTGTTGTTGTTTCTTTTCTTTTACAAATTACAGCTTTTACAGCAACGACGAATTTTTAGAACAGGTACGACGTTTCAATCATTCTCGGATACACTAGTTTGAAACTGTTAATAAAAACATAACAGTTATAACACTAACACAAAATGTTACATCAACATCACAAGAATCATTACCTGTTACAGTTGTTTTAATGAAGAAACTCAACAAACAATGTCAGAACTTGTTAACGTGTTACAAATAGACTGCAATAACAACCGTTAACAACAGTAGTTTGTGAAGAAACAAGTGTGACAGTAATGAAATTCTCAATAAATTTAGGCAGGTAACCGGTTAAATTGTCGGGTTTTATTAAACCCATACTAAACCAGTACTACGTTTATGCCCACCAATTGTTTTAATTACTGTAAATTGTGTTATTTTAACGTGTATTTTACTTCTAACTAAACAGCAGCCCTTGTAACTAGAATTTTGTTTAACAATAGCGCAATAAGATTAGAAGTTGAAATATAAACAGTGCTTATAGAAAGGCCTACCGCTTTAAGTTTGCTAGTTGCTTAGTTTGAAAGTTTGTCCAAAACTGTTAAATGTAGTTTGTTAAAAAAACATTTATTAACTCACATTTTTCGTGTAATATTTCTGGTATCCAAGAAAAGGCTTAACATATGGGATAGTCATATCAGCTAGAAACATTTAATCAGTATGTACCATTATACCAAAGGTTCGAGCAGACCTAAGAGCTAGATTCAATATCTAAGAGTTATCACTTGTGGCTCAGTTTCACGCATCAAGTTTTCAGTCGCGATATATCGGCTCATACAACAGCTCAGTTTGTATTTTACCCCACGTATAATATTTTAGCTCATCGCTCCGTTACATTTTGACCGATTTGAGATCTAATTACACTTTTGTACTCGGGAGGGTCAAACCCTTTTAAATAATGTATTTGATCACGCCCAAGATGTCTTACTCTAATTCTGTTTAACATAATTTCAATTTTAGGGTAGGTGGGCAGAGGACCTGATGAGTAATAAAATCGAATCGGGTATACGCGCGCCCAACGCTTGGCATCTGCTAGCACACAAAAATATAGCTAATGAAACAAAACATTACACATTAATTTTGTTTACTCCGTCTAAAAGAATTTCAACTGCTACAGCTTCTGAGGATTCCCTCTTGTTTGTCTAATTTTCACTTATGGTTTTATAAGCATCAGGTGGTACACAAATAATTAAATGATATATTTGATGACGTCAATAAAATGTTACCTATTACAATAACGAAAGAAATAACAAATCGTCGCGAATTCTTTTCCATATGTATAGGATTTCAGGTAAGGAAACCTTGCTACTTTCTTGGTATGCAGAGTATATATGTTGATAAACAGAAAATACATACTTTGTTTCCATTACATTGGTGTCGCTCAAAACCATCTTAGTGCTCGTGCTGGAGACGTACACCTAGTCTGAGAGTAGGTCACTGGAAAACAGTTACAAACTGTTCGTCACAAGTAAACACTCGACTGTTACACACAGCTTGGTGCTCCGGTTGTTCCAAGACTCAGTCCGAGAATAAACTATGAGAAATCAATACGACTATGTTTTCATCTTCCGATACAAAACGAACTAGGAGACGAGCTACAAAAACCGGATGTTTTGGTGCAGATAAAGTGATCAGAACGAATCCATCGATCTGGATACGTCTAACTGAGGTTTGCGGCACAAGAACAGACAACTTACGCAAAACTTGCGATGAAAATGCTTCCGAGACACAAACTAGAGAAAGCTTCTCTACGTTCCTGAACCTACCAACACCCGTAACATGTTATACCTAACTGCCGCAGAGCTGGTCTCGACGGTTCGGTAGTTTCTGACGTCATGTTGCCACGCCTGTTTCGTGCGCACAGTGTAAACACCACTGCAGCAGCAAACTCATCGGAGGAAGAAGTAAAGTTTGTGTCAGGGACAGACAGACAACGTGGTCTAATTTCCTTTTGGCGGGAAAAGTTGTGATGTCAGGTATTTGCGTTAGCTGTACGTTTCATTTATCAGCATACATTTAACACACACACTTAGGAACAAAATAGTTAACCTTGTTATAATAACCGTATTTATATTTTCGTTATTACCAAGTCTACGCTAGTTACACACTTAACTAAACACAACCAGTTAATTCTACCTGTCACGTCTTTTGGTATTTATCTTCCCTTCACGAAATGAATAAATTACGAGGTGGAAGAAATAGAGACAACAGAGCACGATGTCGGATGCGCAAAAACGTGTTTCCGGTTACACAAGAGCTACAGATATATTTATTTACCTAGCTGGACACACAAAACTCGGAATATTTGTACAGCCTTCTAGATGTCGGTCAGAGCGTTGCCGCATCATAGAATAGTGTTAATATTTGTTCTTATGCACTGGCCCGTTTGTCTAACTGGGTGTAATACAAGAACAATGTTTATTACTGAAGAGCTCAAGTGAACGAGACACTTGAAACCGTGTGGTTCAATGATAACCAAGGATGACTTCATACATTCCACAGACTGTTTCAGTATCCATGTATAACAATACTGTTAGTTTCGGGGGTTGGCTGCTATATTAAACCACTTCAAAGTACTAAATAAGAGTAATAACTAACAACGTGCGACATGACTGTGTGTAATAATAAAGCCTGTCTATCTTACTAGTGAAGACAGGTGGAATAAGAAAGCCAGTCTATCCTACTTTATACTAAAGAAGAAATACCAGGTTTAATAGTAAAGCAACTCACAAAAGCACTCAGTGGAAAATTTATCAAAATAAAAAAATATAAATACCAGAATTATGACCTAAATTCCAAGCCTTCTTGTTTAAAAATTATGACAAGACAGGTCCTTAAAATTGGTGTCACGTTGATAATTAATTCTAAGCACTTTATAGCAAAACTAAAGAGAGAACTTTGAAAACTAAGGCAACAAATAATTAAAACACTGAGGGAGAATTAGTCTGGTTATATACATTGTCACGAGATGGCGGTACGATAAGCTATTGACAATACTAAACCAGAAAGGGCATTTTTAACGAAATACTGGAAACATTTTAAGCCTTACTTAAAGGAGCGTTCCGAGTGATATCCTGGAATGAAACATCCTGTTGTTTGTTTAAGACAGCTTTGCAACAGTGAACAAAAAGCCAAGGAACAAAAGTTATTAAAACCACCATATTTTTAGTGTTGGGCCTTATTTAAGGAACCCGACTTTAACCACTTTCGGACATATACGTACGTTTAAAAGAAAGGTAGGTCACTGATTTGTTTGTTTAGAATTAAGCACACAGCTACACAATAGGTTATCTGTGCTGTGCCAACCACGGGTATCGAAACCGGTTTCTAGCGGCGTGATTCCGCAGACATGCTGCTGTTCTACTGGGGAGGGGGTACATCATTTGTTGGTTAACTTCAGGAAATTACTAAAAAAAACATTCATTATGCCATGTGGAACTGTTTCGAGTTTCTTGCAAAGGTATTTCAGCGTTAGAAGTGATATAATAGAGGGAAAGCAGTTAGTCACCACCACCCGCTGCCAACTATTCAGAATTGTAGAATTGACCGTTATATTATAACGCCTCCACGACTGTAAGGGTCAAGAGGTTTGGTGGGACGGAGAATTCCAACTTCCCTCACCACCTGGCCATGTCAAGGCCTTTTCTATGATGGTATAGACAGCTAGTAGTTGTCTTGAGCTTCGAACAAACGAGTTGGAGAATGTTAAATACATAAATATTCTGTTCATAAACCTTTCGAGCATGATTGGTTACGTGTACCAACAACAATAATAACAACAACAACAATATTCACAACGGAAATTGTAACTTAAACCATTATTTGATGAGTTTCTTTTCGTGTGTGTGCATAAACAAGAGAACGACTAGACCGACTGTCACCAGACAAGGCACGTTGACTTTCAGAGATACGACACCCTCTACGTCAACCCCGTATGTATTCCCCATGCATTGCATCCGCGTGTAACAAGTGAACCGCTATTCCGAGTTTCACCACACCACATACGTTGTTGCAGTCCCCCGGGAATCGTCGGTGTTTAGATTCGACCTCCCCTCGTGTTGAATGTGCACATATCGGCTAGTAGCACATTTATAAATGCAGTTATTTTAGCAATCCATTTAAAACGGTCAGAATATTACAGAAGCTAAACGAATTAGAAATATCTTTTAGGCCCGGCATGGTCAAGCGTGTTAAAGCGTGCGACTCGCAATCTGAAGATCGCGGGTTCGCATCCCCATCGCGCCAAACACGCTCGCCCTTTCAGCCATGGGGGCGTTATAATGTAACGGTCAATCCCACTATTTTTTGGTAAAAGAGTAGCCCAAGAGTTGGCGGTGGGTGGTGATGACTAGCTGTCTTCCCTCTAATCTTACACTGCTAAATTAGGGACGGCTAGCGCAGATAGCCCTCGAGTAGCTTTGTGGGAAATTACAAAACAAACAAAACATCTTTTACTGGACTGCGCGTGCTTATTATTATCTGAAGATCTAGGAACCACGATTTCGTGTATTTTTATACTTAAGGTGATTATGTCGTGTTGAAAAACGGTTAAATTATGAATGAAATACTTGATTTAACCAGCTTAACGGTCCTTATGAAGATTTATACAGTCCCATACATACAGACATCTTTGGGGACGAAAATGTCACGGCTCAGACGCGCCCACAGTTGCCATGGAAACGGTACGCAAAGATTTCATAACGACCCTATGATTTTCTTAAATATATCAAAACATTGGCTCTGTGTTGAATGTAATAATAACATTGAATTTTATTACTTCAAAGATTATTTTAGAACAATTATAATAAATATATTTAAAATAATCTTTTGTCTAGGTGTCTTCGTTTGCGACTCACATTCAACAAACAAGTACTGTAACCCACTTTTTATTATTGTATTATTATCGCAAAACTCTCTGTGGACTGTCTGATTAACAGTATTATCAGTGATTCTAAAGCTATTCCAAACAACCCATTATTAATACCAGAAGATAAAATCAGCTGGATTCTATAGTTAATCCAAACAAGGTTTTAGTACTGCCAGAAGATAAAATCAGCTGGATTCTACAGTTAATCCAAACAAGGTTTTAGTACTGCCAGAAGATAAAATCAGCTGGATTCTACAGTTAATCCAAACAAGGTTTTAGTACTGCCAAAAGATAAAATCATCTGGATTCTACAGTTAATCCAAACAAGGTTTTAGTACTGCCAAAAGATAAAATCAGCTGGATTCTACAGTTAATCCAAACAAGGTTTTAGTACTGCCAGAAGATAAAATCAGCTGGATTCTACAGTTAATCCAAACAAGGTTTTAGTACTGCCAGAAGATAAAATCAGCTGGATTCTATAGTTAATCCAAACAAGGTTTTAGTACTGCCAAAAGATAAAATCAGCTGGATTCTACAGTTAATCCAAACAAGGTTTTAGTACTGCCAGAAGATAAAATCAGCTGGATTCTACAGTTAATCCAAACAAGGTTTTAGTACTGCCAAAAGATAAAATCATCTGGATTCTACAGTTAATCCAAACAAGGTTTTAGTACTGCCAAAAGATAAAATCAGCTGGATTCTACAGTTAATCCAAACAAGGTTTTAGTACTGCCAGAAGATAAAATCAGCTGGATTCTACAGTTAATCCAAACAAGGTTTTAGTACTGCCAGAAGATAAAATCAGCTGGATTCTATAGTTAATCCAAACAAGGTTTTAGTACTGCCAGAAGATAAAATCACGTGGATTTTAAAGTTAATCCAAACAAGGTTTTAGTACTGCCAGAAGATAAAATCAGCTGGATTCTACAGTTAATCCAAACAAGGTTTTAGTACTGCCAGAAGATAAAATCAGCTGGATTCTACAGTTAATCCAAACAAGGTTTTAGTACTGCCAGAAGATAAAATCAGCTGGATTCTACAGTTAATCCAAACAAGGTTTTAGTACTGCCAGAAGATAAAATCAGCTGGATTCTATAGTTAATCCAAACAAGGTTTTAGTACTGCCAGAAGATAAAATCACGTGGATTTTAAAGTTAATCCAAACAAGGTTTTAGTACTGCCAGAAGATAAAATCAGCTGGATTCTATAGTTAATCCAAACAAGGTTTTAGTACTGCCAGAAGATAAAATCAGCTGGATTCTACAGTTAATCCAAACAAGGTTTTAGTACTGCCAGAAGATAAAATCAGCTGGATTCTACAGTTAATCCAAACAAGGTTTTAGTACTGCCAGAAGATAAAATCAGCTGGATTCTACAGTTAATCCAAACAAGGTTTTAGTACTGCCAGAAGATAAAATCAGCTGGATTCTACAGTTAATCCAAACAAGGTTTTAGTACTGCCAGAAGATAAAATCAGCTGGATTCTACAGTTAATCCAAACAAGGTTTTAGTACTGCCAGAAGATAAAATCAGCTGGATTCTACAGTTAATCCAAACAAGGTTTTAGTACTGCCAGAAGATAAAATCAGCTGGATTCTACAGTTAATCCAAACAAGGTTTTAGTACTGCCAGAAGATAAAATCAGCTGGATTCTACAGTTAATCCAAACAAGGTTTTAGTACTGCCAGAAGATAAAATCAGCTGGATTCTACAGTTAATCCAAACAAGGTTTTAGTACTGCCAGAAGATAAAATCAGCTGGATTCTATAGTTAATCCAAACAAGGTTTTAGTACTGCCAGAAGATAAAATCAGCTGGATTCTACAGTTAATCCAAACAAGGTTTTAGTACTGCCAGAAGATAAAATCAGCTGGATTCTACAGTTAATCCAAACAAGGTTTTAGCACTGCCAGAAGATAAAATCAGCTGGATTCTACAGTTAATCCAAACAAGGTTTTAGCACTGCCAGAAGATAAAATCACGTGGATTTTAAAGTTAATCCAAACAAGGTTTTAGTACTGCCAGAAGATAAAATCAGCTGGATTCTACAGTTAATCCAAACAAGGTTTTAGTACTGCCAGAAGATAAAATCAGCTGGATTCTACAGTTAATCCAAACAAGGTTTTAGTACTGCCAGAAGATAAAATCACGTGGATTTTAAAGTTAATCCAAACAAGGTTTTAGTACCGCTAGAAAGGAACTAGGCCGGATTATATAGTTTTAATTAGTCATGTGAAGTCAAGGTAACCGAGTTAGCTACAAGTGTCTATATATGTAAAGTCGACACCAGCAGACTTCTGACAGACCGCTACAGAGTGGATCACACGGTTTCGCCCGACTGGTTCTAGGAACTTGTTTGATACTTGTGGTATTTCGTGGTGTAGCTCACACAAGCAACACGAATAGTGCGTTTTATTACCTTCGTGTTTGATCGGCCACAACTAGATGAAAAACTGAAATCCATCTAGGCAGAAATAACTGTAGATGTTTGTGAAACTTCAAATAATTCTCCCGATATTTATTAATAACTGTCAGTGTTAAAGAAACTTCAGATATGTTTCCTGATAATTATTACTGCCTCATCTACTCACACTAATAATATAAGGTGTATATGTTGTATAATATAGTGAGCTTTCTCGATAACCCTGGTATAAGGTTATCCTCCGTACTGCACAGAAGGCCTAGATACGACAGATGTAGAGTACGAGGGCTGTTCAAAAAATACGCGGACTGACGTCATAAAACAAAATGTACTTTATTTAGAAGTTACAGGTCTGGGACCTCTTCAAAGTACTCTCCTCCCCAACGCACACACTTATCCCAACGGTGTTTCCACTTGTTGAAACAGTCCTGGTACGCTTCTTTTGTAATGTCCTCCAGCTCCTTCGTCGCATTTGCCTTAATCTCGGGAATCGTCTCAAATCTTTTTCCTTTCAAGGGTCTTTTGAGTTTGGGGAACAAGAAAACATCGCAAGGAGCAAGGTCAGGTGAGTAGGGGGGTGGGGAAGAACAGTAATCGAGTGTTTGGCCAAAAACGCACGAGTTCTGAGGCACAAATTTCGCAGCAACGCGGTGCATCTTCAATTTTTCGGTCAAAATCTCGTAACAAGATCCAACTGATATCCCAAACACTTCAGCAAGCTCCCTGACAGTCAGACGTCGATTTGCCCGCACCAGGGTGTTGATTTTGTCGACGTGTGGGTCGTCAGTTGACGTGGAAGGACGTCCAGGACGCTCATCATCTTCAATGGACTGTCGACCATCCTTAAAACGTTCATGCCACTTGAAACATGCCGTACGCTTCATAGCAACACCACCGTAAGCCGTGTTAAGCATAGCAAAAGTTTCAGTTGCAGATTTTTCAAGTTTAACACAAAATTTCACAGCAAGTCGTTGCTCCTTCAGGTCATTCATTCTGAAATCCGCCAAACGAAAAAATCGCATTTCACTTAAAACCGCGTAGCTAATACACAAATGAAGATATCTGCAATCGGGAAATGGCGTCGTAATCAGATGATCTGTGCGAACCTAGCGACACCAAGCGGATTCCACTGGAACCAACTGGAGCCGCGCAATTCAAACAGTCCGCGTATTTTTTGAACAGACCTCGTATTATAGCTAGATAGCATCTTATGATTACTTGGAATGTAAGTTTACTTTGAAAAGTCATTAGTTCAGTTATGACCTTTAGTGACAAAAAACTTAAACCATAACAACATTCCTTTCAAACTACATTAACATACTAAAGTACAACTGAGGAATTATAATCTAACAAATCACTTTTATCAGAATTTATTAGAAAGAAACAAATTTATCGGATGTTTTTGCAACTTTAAAAAGCACATGGTGGAAATGTATCGGCCCAGCATGGCCAGATGGGTTAAGGCTTTCAACTCGTAATCTGAGGGTCGCGGGTTCGAATCTCCGTCGCACCATATATGCTCGCTCTTTCAGCCGTGGAGGCGTTATAATACGGTCAATCCCACTATTCGTTGGTAAAAAGGTAGCCCAACAGTTAGCGGTGGGTGACGATGACTAGCTGCCTTCCTCTAGTCTTACACTGCTAAATTAGGGACAGCTAGCGCAGATAGCCCTCGTGTAGCTTTGCGCGAAATTAAAAATAAAAGTATCATCTGCGACTAAATAACGTGCGAGAGTAAAAACCGGTTGTATTACCGTAAGAAATTATTCAATACTTACATTATGTAGCTTTAAGTTACAGACGTCGAGTTCTTTGGGAAGGAAAGACAACTTATTTATCCGGGTCATCAAAGCCAAGGAGAACAGGCCCTCCGAGTAACAAAGAATAAAAAGAAAATGAATAAAAACGCGTGCACTGGTGTGGACGGAGAATGTGATTAGTGACGTCATTTTTCAAAGCACGTGCCACACACAAAACAGGTTTGTTCGGTTAACACTTAACAGCGTCAATACACTTGACTCCAAAATGCCATGCTCGTTTTGAAGAAGGTAAGGGGCCACCGCAATGCACCAACCCAAAAACAAGATGGACGACTTTCTTTGGGAACCAACAACAAAGTATTCCACGTACTGTATAGGGAAGAATGGATGTTTATTCGAACAATAATTTCACGAAATCAAGTGCCGTTAACGTACCATTTATTCTCTAACGTATAACGACAGTTATATTTATTTTGTTCTCTTGATATAAATCTTTCATATAGAGAAATGTTTTTTTTGTCCATCGAATAAACACTACAAAATCATCTCCACAAGATAAAAAGCGCCAAAGCTTGTCCAATTACCGACTAAACCACTCACATGTCAATTTCAATTACGCCTTTTATTTATCTACGAAGAGGTGTGTATCACTTGCTCATCGATTTCGTACACGTGACTACAGTATAAATTATTGCCAGTAGGCGTTTTTGTGTGAAGACGTCTGAAACTTGAAACACCTAACTAAAACTTAACGATTTTGTGTGTATATGTGTGGTTGAAATTCGTAGTGTCAAAAACAAAACAACTAGTTTTTTCCGTTTTAAAAATTTCACGTGTTTACAATATGAAGTTTTGGTAATGTGAGGTCGCTTTAAAAAATCGCTGAAATTGCTTTTTACAAGATCATTCGAATTATCATTTTCATTACGCTGGGTAGAAATACCCACGTAGTTTTCAATAACGGTACCTTTATTCTAAAACATTTGTGTTCAATGAACACATAAACCCTGATGAACCAGGTGGTATATGAGTGTTATTTAACCCTCTATTACACAGTGTAACGTGCAGATCACACATCTATCTATCTTTGGTACTTAACA
This sequence comes from Tachypleus tridentatus, assembly GCF_004210375.1. Classification (NCBI taxonomy): domain Eukaryota; kingdom Metazoa; phylum Arthropoda; class Merostomata; order Xiphosura; family Limulidae; genus Tachypleus; species Tachypleus tridentatus. The sequence goes on from NC_134830.1 coordinate 150,339,443, forward strand.
CACATATAAACGCTTCAGTTCTCTAGTTCGGTGTTTCCCAAACTGTTTCAATTGGCGACAAACTTTTTATGTTCCAGTTCAAGCAGCTCATCCTTCCCTGATTAAGACAGACAAAAATTATTGTTGTACTGCGTTTCACAGAAAACATGTCAGATTCGAAATGTTTAAAATGTACTTTAACTGAAAATTAATTTGCATTACTAAATACAGATTATTTGATAATTACAAAAACTTCCGCATCAAACTTGAAATTATTCGCTTCTCACAGTTTGGAAAACATCACTGTGGACGAACATATTTACTTCCAAATAACGGTTAATAAAACGGTTAGGACTAATCTAAATCTACTAAGCTGACCGAACCTCGTAAGATATTATTGGGATTACGGCCAAAAATGTCACTACCAGTGAGGTGGTAAAAATAACGACAGAATACATAATGGTGGTTTTAAATAATAACATAATGTTATGATTAGTTATGTTCATCATCAGGTAGACAGCTTATTAACATCTGTGTAAATTAACTAACTTATTTTGATCAAAGATTGGTAGAAAGTTTATGGTTTTTCTACTAACTCTACTAATGCTGGAATGTAGTACAGTTCATCATGATTGTTTTTCATCTACAGCAAAGCCTGAAACCAGTTTTTGTTTCACGTGATTTTTTATTTGTCCTATTAAATCCTCCATAGCAACCCAACAATACTTTTTACAAAACGTAAAATAAATAAATACATTTGTTTAGCGTCACCGTAACTTAGGCTTAGATTATTCCTAATATTTTAAAATTATACATTTGTTCAGCGTCACCGTAACTTAGGCTTAGATTATTTCTAATATTTTAAAATTATACATTTGTTTAGCGTCACCGTAACTTAGGCTTGGATTATTTCTAATACTTTAAAATTATATTTATTTTTGTATTTTTCAAGTGAGTTTTTGTATATGATATTATTCGTCACTTATTTATGCTGTGATCTTTACTATTACAATTATCGCCATACAACCTTGGAAAATTTATATTAAATATTTATTGAATTATAACATTCATTTCTTACAATAATAAACAAGCACAATATTAAAAACTTCATACTTCTGACGTTCCTCACTCCCCCCAAGGGGCACAGCGGCATGTTTGCGGACGTACAACGCTATAAACTGGGTTTCGATGCCAGTGGTGGCCATAGTAGAGATAGCCCATTGTGTAGCTTTGTGTTTAATTCCAAACAAACTTCTGACACGTGTAGCTTCAATAACACTGTGTTATCAGCACATACAACACAGTAAATACACTGATGTTAAAAGACAAGTTTATCACACATTTTCAACACTGTATCATACATAACAAAAGAAAAACTCGACAATGTCTAATAATACAATCAACCACACCCAACACAGTGTCAGTGGGGCGTGACGTGTAGCTAGTTGCTCGAGACAACAAGAGACAGTGTGGAAGTTGTCTCTTCAAGACACACTTGAATTTCTTAAATATGAGAGCTCTGTAAAAAGCCGAAATGTCTCTTACCTGGGTGGTTTCGGTACAGGGTCCTTCTTGGCACGTGAAGTTAACACTTTAGATAACTGAAAACTTCTCTGTTCCTTGTAACATACTATACACAATCGTTATTTCACGAAACTATTTGACGGTACGCAACGCTGCTGCCGCCAAACGAGTTTTAAAGTTACTATTACCCGGGAATAGTGGCTGACAGTTTCCCGCGCTAATGACGTTCACAGACGTCATATAAACTCGAAACCCAAGTCCTTGAATCGTTTTTATTAATATTTCATGACCAAATATATGTTTCTGATTGACGATAAAAGCCGGTAGTCGTCTTCGTCAACAACAAACTGGAACTTAAGTATTATTTGGTAACTTAAAATGTATATAATAATAATCGGAACACTGTCTGTTACTCATAGCAACAGACCAGAACCATTTGTTACACAGGGAAGACGAGTATTCTTCAAAGAAAACATGGAAAGCTTTGTGAGTTGCGAGTTTCCTCGCACGGCGTCTACTCTAGTCATTTAACATTTGTATTATGTCGGCTTCAAACCCCTTATTGAGATCTCTTCCTTTCAGGGGATGTTTAATTTTATTGGATCTAACACAATATCCAAGTGTTTACATTTGATAACGAAAAGACAGTTTGTGTTACTCGAGCTGTCTCCAAACTTTTAAAAGTGTTTAATTTTTTATCGGCTTTCACGCTTAGGCACCCTCACCGAGATGACTGGGAGACCGAGAAAAATCTCCCCACAGCCCACGGGGCCCTAGAGAAGGCAAGAAAAAAAATGTCTGGTCAATCAGTCGAATAACATAATCTCATCCAAGCACTCTTCGAAAACTACTGTGTAAGTGTTCACACTCTTTTGTATAATTCCAGTGACCGTTGTTGAAAAAGAAAAATCGTCTGATGAAACTGTGTTTTACCTTTCCACAGCTGTCCAAGACTGACAGATCTGTAAACTTTGACACCGTGATTAATGACAAAAGGTCGGAAGAAGAAACTTTTGACAGACAGAATGAATGAATTAGTTAATGTACTATTATTGACCTTACATGGGCTACAGAATTTGCAAAACAAATCACAGAGGTCCATATAACGGTTAAAACGAGGATTCATAAATATATAAAGTACTAGTTCTTAATCTCTGCCCCCTCCCCCCAGGGCACAGCGATATGTCTACGGACTCACACCGCTAGAAACCGGGTTTCGATACCCGTGGTGGGCAAATCCATTTGTGTAGCTTTGTACTTAATTCCAAACAAACAAATCTTAACCTCTTTGGCTGCAACCTAAATTCTGGACGTGGAGGTTAGCTCGAGGAACCATACCTTCACATAGATCCCTTAGGTGTAGCCACTGTTGGCCTACAAAGGAAAGTTCAAATAATCACCAATTAGATATGTTTAGGGTTAAGTGCAACTTATGATTATTGGCCTTTCACGTTTGTGTTTCATTTTTTTTAAATACGTTACGTGACGTAAAATATTGTTGGTCCAGCATGGCCAGGTGGTTTAAGGCGTTCGACTCGTAATCTGAGGGGCGCGGGTTTGAATCCCCGTTGCACCAAACATGTTAGCCTTTTGAGCCTTGGGGCGTTACAGTGTTACGGTCAATCCTACTATTTGTTGGTAAAAGAGTAGTCCAAGAGTTGGCGGTGGGTGGTGATGACTAGCTGCCTTCCAGTCTTTCACTGATAAATTAAGGACGGATAGCGCAGATAGCCCTTGAGTAGCTTTGCGCGAAATTCAAAAAACAAACAAAATATTGTTTTAAGCTACATTTTTAATATTTTAAATTAGGCATTAGTTTACTGGAGGGTAGATGACGTAACATCAAGAAAGTTAGTAAAAGTTAAGGCCTGTGTAGGATCCATCAATTTCGTGAAGTGTTAAGAATAATATAAATACGAGACCAAGTGAAGCAATCAGTTAACAAGTTAAGCAGAGAATCAGTTATTATCGATTGAGTTAGTTGAAGTGTTCGGTGAGTGATTAAGTTTAGTGCCATTCAATCAGTTCAGTTTCTTTCTAGTTAAGCACAAAGCTACACAATTGAATATTTGTCATATGGTCACCAAGGGAATTGAAACCCAGTTTCCAGCTTTATAAATCTTCAGACTAACTGCTGTGCCACTAGAGGACCAGATAGTTCAATGCCAGATGAGTAATTCAGTATTAGAAATGCGAGTTTTCGGTTTATTCTACTAACCGACTATTGGAACGGTTGACCATAAAACTATACAAATAAGGTTATCAGTACGTTATATTTACATTTCTTTTCCAGTTTATGTGGAAAAGTTTATTTATGAAGTTAGGCCTACAAGTGGCAAAGGTTTATTGAAGAAATAAATTATTCCTTATTGTTATGTGGACATTATTTTTCAACAGAAGAACCCGCCCAACAATAAAATATGTTACAACAATATAAGTATAATTAAACACGTAGTTCCACGTGGAGCTCGGGTGCATGTGTTGTTTGTTGGTTTAATTGTCTTCTGCTTTGTATTATTAATAACGAACAACGAAAAAATCTCAGTTAATAATATTAAATGTAAAGTGAAAAGTAAAAACAAAAACAAACAAATATCGTATTAAAAAAAGGAAAATAAATACTAAAATGTGCTAAAGATTTTAAAATGTGTTTAGAAAAGTTTTTGTGGCGCGTTTCTCTCCATGTGTGTAGATCAGGTTTCTTCCAACAAACTTCATCAACACGTTTCTGTAGAATGAACACTTTAACCTTATAAACATCACTGAACATAGATTTTTGTTATTGTTACAGTACGTCTAGTATCTATCGCTGTTGCTACTCCGGTGTATGTTTATATCAACTTCAAAAAACAGTAATTATAATACTTTGAGGTTCCACCACCAGCAGTCCTCTTTCCTTGTTACTGATCGGACATTAATAAAATCTACAAACTGAAAATTAGTGACTGTATTTAATCTATAGAGGAAACAATATAAATATCTGGAGATGATATTGTCATGGATCAAAGACCGGGCATTGTCCCAGAATTAAAGATAACAGCAATGAAACCACTGTCGACTACTACTGTAATTACAGAATATTAATAGTGTAAACAGTCAGGCCGAAAATGTAGGTTTAATTCTATTCTTCTTACCTCTAAAGCTATTTTATTGTGACGTCATCATGGTCTTCCATGATTGGCTAACAACTAACAACAAATTCAGGTGAATGTAGTACTGTATTTATCAAAGAGGAGGTGCCCCAGTATTCCCTGAAGCCCATAAAACCTCTCAAGTGTTCAGCATTTGTTGATAAGGACAACATTTATCTGTGAGGTACTTATCCATGTTACTTATGTGGATGTCAACATTTATCTGTGTGGTTCTTACCAATGTTACTAATGTGGATGTCAACATTTATCTGTGTGGTTCTTACCAATGTTACTTATGTGGATGTCAACATTTATCTGTGTGGTTCCTATCCATGTTACTAATGTGGATGTCAACATTTATCTGTGTAATTCTTATCCATGTTACTAATGTGAATGTCAACATTTATCTGTGTAATTCTTATCCATGTTACTAATGTGAATGTCAACATTTATCTGTGTAATTCTTATCCATGTTACTAATGTGAATGTCAACATTTATCTGTGTGGTTCTTACCAATGTTACTAATGTGGATGTCAACATTTATCTGTGTGGTTCTTACCAATGTTACTAATGTGGATGTCAACATTTATCTGTGTGGTTCTTACCAATGTTACTAATGTGGATGTCAACATTTATCTGTGTGGTTCTTACCAATGTTACTATTGTGGATATCAACATTTATCTGTGTGGTTCTTACCAATGTTACTAATGTGGATGTCAACATTTATCTGTGTGGTTCTTACCAATGTTACTAATGTGGATGTCAACATTTATCTGTGTGGTTCTTACCAATGTTACTAATGTGGATGTCAACATTTATCTGTGTGGTTCTTATCCATGTTACTAATGTGGATGTCAACATTTATCTGTGTGGTTCTTATCCATGTTACTAATGTGGATCTCAACATTTATCTGTGTAATTCTTATCCATGTTACTAATATGGATGTCAACATTTATCTGTGTAATTCTTATCCATGTTACTAATATGGATGTCAACATTTATCTGTGTAATTCTTATCCATGTTACTAATGTGGATGTCAACATTTATCTGTGTAATTCTTATCCATGTTACTAATGTGGATGTCAACATCTATCTGTGTAATTCTTATCCATGTTACTAATGTGGATGTCAACATTTATCTGTGTAATTCTTATCCATGTTACTAATGTGGATGTCAACATTTATCTGTGTAATTCCTATCCATGTTATTAATGTGGATGCTAACATTTATCTGTGTGGTTCTTACCCATGTTACTATTGTGGATATCAACATTTATCTGTGTGGTTCTTACCCATGTTACTATTGTGGATATCAACATTTATCTGTGTGGTTCTTACCCATGTTACTATTGTGGATATCAACATTTATCTGTGTGGTTCCTACCAATGTTACTAATGTGGATATCAACATTTATCTGTGTGGTTCTTACCAATGTTACTAATGTGGATTTCAACATCTATCTGTGTGGTTACTATCCATGTTATTAATGTGGATGTCAACATCTATCTGAGTGGTTCTTATCCATGTCACTAATGTGGATGTCAACATTTATCTGCGTGGTTCTTATCCATGTTACTAATGTGAATGTCAACATTTATCTGTGTGGTTTTTATCCATGTTACTAATGTGAATGTCAACATTTATCTGTGTGGTTCTTACCAGTGTTACTATTGTGGATGTCAACATTTATCTGTGTGGTTCTTACCAATGTTACTTATGTGGATGTCAACATTTATCTGTGTGGTTCTTACCAATGTTACTTATGTGGATGTCAACATTTATCTGTGTGGTTCTTATCCATGTTACTAATGTGGATGTCAACATTTATCTGTGTAATTCTTATCCATGTTACTAATGTGGATGTCAACATTTATCTGTGTAATTCTTATCCATGTTACTAATATGGATGTCAACATTTATCTGTGTGGTTCTTACCAATGTTACTTATGTGGATGTCAACATTTATCTGTGTGGTTCTTATCCATGTTACTAATGTGGATGTCAACATTTATCTGTGTGGTTCCTATCCATGTTACTAATGTGGATGTCAACATTTATCTGTGTAATTCTTATCCATGTTACTAATGTGGATGTCAACATCTATCTGTGTAATTCTTATCCATGTTACTAATGTGGATGTCAACATTTATCTGTGTAATTCCTATCCATGTTATTAATGTGGATGTTAACATTTATCTGTGTGGTTCTTACCCATGTTACTATTGTGGATATCAACATTTATCTGTGTGGTTCCTACCAATGTTACTAATGTGGATATCAACATTTATCTGTGTGGTTCCTACCAATGTTACTAATGTGGATGTCAACATTTATCTGTGTGGTTACTATCCATGTTATTAATGTGGATGTCAACATCTATCTGAGTGGTTCTTATCCATGTCACTAATGTGGATGTCAACATTTATCTGCGTGGTTCTTATCCATGTTACTAATGTGAATGTCAACATTTATCTGTGTGGTTCTTATCCATGTTACTAATGTGAATGTCAACATTTATCTGTGTGGTTTTTATCCATGTTACTAATGTGAATGTCAACATTTATCTGTGTGGTTCTTACCAGTGTTACTATTGTGGATGTCAACATTTATCTGTGTGGTTCTTACCAATGTTACTTATGTGGATGTCAACATTTATCTGTGTGGTTCTTATCCATGTTACTAATGTGGATGTCAACATTTATCTGTGTAATTCTTATCCATGTTACTAATATGGATGTCAACATTTATTTGCGTGGTTCTTACCAATGTTACTAATGTGGATGTCAACATTTATCTGCGTGGTTCTTACCAATGTTACTGATGTGGATGTCAACATTTATCTGTGTGGTTCTTACCAATGTTACTGATGTGGATATCAACATTTATCTGTGTGGTTCTTACCAATGTTACTAATGTGGATGTCAACATCTATCTGTGTGGTTACTATCCATGTCACTAATGTGGATGTCAACATTTATCTGTGTGGTTACTATCCATGTCACTAATGTGGATGTCAACATTTATCTGTGTGGTTCTTACCAATATTACTTATGTGGATGTCAACATTTATCTGTGTGGTTCTTACCAATGTTACTTATGTGGATGTCAACATTTATCTGTGTGGTTCTTACCAATGTTACTTTATGTGGATGTCAACATTTATCTGTGTGGTTCTTATCCATGTTACTAATGTGGATGTCAACATTTATCTGTGTAATTCTTATCCATGTTACTAATGTGGATGTCAACATTTATCTGTGTAATTCTTATCCATGTTACTAATGTGGATGTCAACATTTATCTGTGTAATTCTTATCCATGTTACTAATGTGGATGTCAGCATTTATCTGTAATTCTTATCCATGTTACTAATATGGATGTCAACATTTATTTGTGTGGTTCTTACCAATGTTACTAATGTGGATGTCAACATTTATCTCTGTTGTTCTTACCAACGTTAGTAATGTGAATGTCAACATTTATCTGTGTGGTTCTTACCAATGTTACTAATGTGAATGTCAACATTTATCTGTGTGGTTATTACCAATGCTACTAATGTGAATGTCAACATTTATCTGTGTGGTTATTACCAATGCTACTTATGTGGATGTCAACATTTATCTGTGTGGTTCTTATCCATGTCACTAATGCGGATGTCAAGATTTATCTGTGTGGTTCTTATCCATGTCACTAATGCGGATGTCAAGATTTATCTGTGTGGTTCTTATCCATGTCACTAATGCGGATGTCAAGATTAATCTGTGTGGTTCTTATCCATGTTACTAATGTGAATGTTAACATTTATCTGTGTAATTCTTATCCATGTTACTAATGTGGATGTCAACATTTATCTGTGTAATTCCTATCCATGTTATTAATGTGGATGTCAACATTTATCTGTGTAATTCCTATCCATGTTATTAATGTGGATGTCAACATTTATATGTGTAATTCTTATCAATGTTACTAATATGGATGTCAACATTTATTTGTGTGGTTCTTACCAACGTTACTAATGTGGATGTCAACATTTATCTGTGTGGTTCTTACCAACGTTACTAATGTGAATGTCAACATTTATCTGTGTGGTTCTTATCCATGTTACTAATGTGGATGTCAACATTTATCTGTGTAATTCTTATCCATGTTACTAATGTGGATGTCAACATTTATCTGTGTAATTCTTATCCATGTTACTAATATGGATGTCAACATTTATCTGTGTGGTTCTTACCAATGTTACTAATGTGAATGTCAACATTTATCTGTGTGGTTCTTACCAACGTTACTAATGTGAATGTCAACATTTATCTGTGTGGTTCTTACCAATGTCACTAATGTGGATGTCAACATTTATCTGTGTGGTTCTTACCAATGTTACTATTGTGGATGTCAACATTTATCTGTGTGGTTCTTATCCATGTCACTAATGTGGATGTCAACATTTATCTGCGTGGTTCTTATCCATGTTACTAATATGGATGTCAACATTTATTTGTGTGGTTCTTACCAATGTTACTAATGTGGATGTCAACATTTATCTCTGTTGTTCTTACCAACGTTAGTAATGTGAATGTCAACATTTATCTGTGTGGTTCTTACCAATGTTACTAATGTGAATGTCAACATTTATCTGTGTGGTTATTACCAATGCTACTTATGTGGATGTCAACATTTATCTGTGTGGTTCTTACCAATGCTACTTATGTGGATGTCAAGATTTATCTGTGTGGTTCTTATCCATGTCACTAATGCGGATGTCAAGATTTATCTGTGTGGTTCTTACCAATGTCACTAATGTGGATGTCAACATTTATCTGTGTGGTTCTTATCCATGTTACTAATGTGGATGTTAACATTTATCTGTGTGATTGTTATCGGTGCTATTAATATGTTTGATGGATAATCTGTTGATAGTTATGTTTACAATCGTCTAATGCCATTTTTATCATAACCTACAGTGATATATGTAACTGAATAATTTTATATATATTAGTTCCTTAGTGTTGTAGTTTTACTATTAGTGTGAATAACTATCGAGAGATGGCGATAAACAACTTCCATTATACATTACCCGCGATGCGAACCGAATTTTCTGAAGCTATGTCATGTAAGATTTTTGACCACGTCTTTGTATATATATTAACTTACGGATTTTCCACATTACCTGAAACGCTCGTTTCATTTCTTGCTCGGATGTCGATACCTAATGTTACTTGTAGAATGTACGTGGATGATCGTAACCGTTTCTACGAGATGCTGTGGCAAATTTGACCGTGAAGATTCCTCGTGCTTCACGAGCGGTTCGCTGCCTCCTCAGATAGTGAGGTACAACTAAAAACATTACGATTTACGCGTGAACACACACTTTATCAGTTTTGTGAAATCTACGGTTCGACACCAGTAACAGGAAACAGTTTCAACTGGAACCGAGATTTTCTCAACTTATTAAGTGATGACGATTTGGTTGCAGTCAACAAAGTACACAAAATTAAGATAATTGTTTAACTGATAAATAAATCATCTGTGAAATTTTGGTGACGGAACAAACATGTTTTTATGGAAAGATTTCTGGAAAGATATTGGAGATGACGAGATTGAAGTAACAATGTATTCCTAAGACGTCTCGTATTGGTTTTTAATTAAAGTTTTAATACCCATACCAGCAGTCTTGAAAATATATATTAAGATGTTTTAACATTTCCTGATGTTTGTGATTTGCATATGTGTGTGTTCTAAATATCACTGAAGTACATGCACAGTCGGAAATCAAACGTAAACATTCATAATTTTAATGGATGAATTTTAAGCTTGGTTCGCTCTTTTTCATTTGTTTACCAAAGACTACCTGCTCTAATCATGACGGGGAATCGAAATGCTTAGAACAGTATGAAATTTATGTCTGGAAATCTATACTAAGAAATTACAGTTTTAAGTAATGGTTTTGTATGTTAATTAAACAATGAGCCGTATGCGCTCAAACTACCGCGGGTATCGAACCCCGAATTACAGAAGTAAAAGTTTTGAGACCTACACCTCGACATGACAAGCTGCCTTCCCTCTAGTCTTACACTGCTAAATTGGGGATGACTGTCCCAGGTAGACATCTTGTAGCTTTGTGTGGAATTCAAGTCGTTCATTTTCATCAGTGATGACAAGAAATCCACTTTAAGTAAAAATGTGATGGCTGCTATTGGTATTAGTATTTTAATTAAAATAAGTACAGACCACAGTTTGGACCTTCTGAGGTCATCTTTAGATCTTCTGTACTTTACTTTAATTAAAATGTTAATACCTACACCAGCCGTCTTGAGAATACATTCTTCCTTTTCATTGTCTACACAACACCAAGTAATTCGGTCTACACAACACCAAGTAATTCAGTCTACACAACATCAGGTAATTCGGTCTACACAAAATCAGGTAATTCGGTCCACGCAACATCAGGTAATTCGGTCCACGCAACATCAGGTAATTCGGTCCACGCAACATCAGGTAATTCGGTCCACGCAACATCAGGTAATTCGGTCCACGCAACATCAGGTAATTCGGTCCACGCAACATCAGGTAATTCGGTCCACGCAACATCATGTAATTCAGTCTACACAACATCAGGCAATTCAGTCTACACAACATCAAGTACTTTAGTTTATACCAGTTAAATCTATTATACATTGCAGCACACACAACTATGAAATTACTTTGAATTACACAAACTGAGTTTGTGAAAAAATGATACACAATGTTAACATCACTGCCAATAACACGATTTACTTTTATGTCTTAACGCTTTTAGGACCCAAAATAGCAACATTAAGACAGAACTGACCTTTTTAAAGATGACAAATTGTAGGCCACCGCCCAGAACGCCAATAAGCCTTTATAATTAGATTAAATACGTAGCGCTAAAAGAATTGCTTTGAGGGCATTATTTTATAGTATTAAGCTTCGTAGATTCAACATATACAGGCCATTGTTTCTTCATGGTGTTTAATATAGAGTTACCACTTTTATGTTGCCACAGGGTAAAATATACATATGTTATAAATACATATAAATTATAAATACATTAATAAATATTAATAATATTTTAATTAATATTAAATATTAAGTAATATTAATATATTACATTAATAAATGTAATAAATAATAAATAAATGTAATAAATAGTTATAAATACATTATAAATACATATGCTATAAATGAATCAGATACAATGGTAACGGTTCGATGAAAATAAAAAAACAAACTAATAAACAAGACTTAAACTGCGATAAAAATATTATTTTAAAGACAAAAGCTAATCGTAAAGGATTTACTGTTATACTGATGTTTAATATGTATATTTGTTTCAGTTTAATATATATTTAGAAAGGTATGTAACTTATATCGTTAAATGTGTATTGCGCATGTTTAGCTTGCTCTCTAAATGTGTAGAAGATTCTCGAGAGTGAGAATCAAAAATATGTGGTTTACGAAAGCACGAGCAGATATTCAAATATAGTTGTCAAATGAATTTTCGAGAATGTTACCTGATGAATATAAAATATAACTATCGCAAGACGCGAAGAGACAGTTTTTGAATATTGTTGGTCAGTTACAATCAGCATAATATAAACCTCGGAAACTCTAATTGTGGTCAACGTTTGTTAATCGGAAAATTATAGATACGTGACCAAGAACATTTACAGATTTCGAACATTGCAAACCGTTCAACTTCAGAGAATTAACTTCAGAGGTAAGTACTTCTACAAGGGCATTAAATAATTATCTTCCTATTGGAAAGTAAGCTCGTAAACCGCGTTAGGCCGAACAAGAACAGAGCTAGCTAGCATTCTCGCAAAGTGAGGTGTACCTGTGTATCAACATAAAATTAATTCGCTCATCGTGAACCAAAACCGTCGATAAAACATTCAGTTCCAGACCAGATAGAAGACTGAATATTGTTTGAGAATTTGTAAAATATTTGTATATAAATATTTAACTGTAATAATTATTTGTAATAACCGTTATTATAAATTGTATTGTTTTTAGTACAGTAAAATATATTTGTCTTAAGAAAGAAAATTGTATGTATTAATCTTGTTGGCAAACATATTAACGTTTAATTAACTTAAAAGTTCAAATTAAATCTGCCAGCTATTTGAAACCGTAACACGTAACGTACGTAAAATAATAGATGAGAAACTCGTCCGAGATAGCTCAATGTGGGTTTACTATAAGAAAAACACACACCATTCCGAGATAAATTATAACAGGTAACACAATAAAAGCCGCATTCAAGGTCATTGGTAAATATTATTATTGTATTAGCCTTGGTTTAACGTTTTAGCTGGTTCTTTGTATTACGCGCTTTTTATATTTCTACATATATTACGGAAAACAACTCAAAATATTGTATAAGCGCTATTTTAAGATTATTTGAGTGGTATGTTTAAAGTTTAAACTAGTCAAATGTACGTATAACTACTTCATTACTGGATAACTCAATATAAAACCACTTTTATCCAAGAGATGGCGCTACATCAGAGAAAACTTGCTCAAACGAAGTCATATGCATGAATAATAAAACTTTCCGAATGAAAACCTACTCAGTTTATTATATCAAACACGTAACAACTAATATAAATAAAAATATGTGCTACTTACCTTCCATACAGTTTGTTAATAACAATGGGTGCAGTTCGAATGTTTTGAAATTCTTTAACAAATGGCATATTTGACTACATGTTGGTAGAAAATATCTTTTTCTGAGAAATAAAACGTCATCAAAATGAACTGATACAAGAAATATCCATTCTAATGTGACGTCACTTATAGTGTGTGTTCTAATTAATACAGTACACACATAAAACAGAAATAACTTGTTGTTGTTCTACACATCCACATTTAAAGATACATAGATTACAACACTACAGAACCTAGCCATGTTAACACAACAGTAACTTATTAATAACCTTGTTGTTGTACATATCCACATTTAAAGGTACATAGATTACAACACTACAAAACCTAGCCATGTTAACACAACAGTAACATATTAATTACCTTGTTGTGGTACATATCCACATTTAAAGGTACATAGACTAAAACACTACAGAACCTAGCCATATTAACACAACAATAACTTATTAGTAACCTTGTTGTTGTACATATCCACATTTAAAGGTACATAGATTACAACACTACAGAACCTAGCCATATTAACACAACAATAACTTATTAATAACCTTGTTGTTGTACATATCCACATTTAAAGGTACATAGATCATAATAATATTAAATGAAGATTCATATGGTATATTAATCACTGCTCTATGATGACGACCGCGTTGTATATAATTCTTACCAAGTGACTCTGAACAAGATAATGTTAACTAGAAGTGTGTAAACAAATTGTTTATAATGGTTTTTCTTTCAAAGCCAGCTTCTAGGTGCTTATGTATTGTGTTCGTAAAGCCTTTCTCTACCTACTGTAGAGGTCATTATTTATGTAGATTGTTACAATAAGTTGCTTTATAAGTAGGTCACTGTGTCATGAAGCTAGACGTTTCGGCATACGAGACGTGGTAACTTAATTAGATGTGGGCATGAACCCTGCCTGGTTTCATGAGACGTGGTAACTTTATTAGATGTGGGCACGAACCCTGCCTGGTTTCATGAGACGTGGTAACTTTATTAGATGTGGGCACGAACCCTGCCTGGTTTCATGAGACGTGGTAACTTAATTAGATGTGGGCACGAACCCTGCCTGGTTTCATGAGATGTGGTAACTTAATTAGATGTGGGCACGAACCCTGCCTGGTTTCATGAGATGTGGTAACTTAATTAGATGTGTGCACGAACCCTGCCTGGTTTCATGAGATGTGGTAACTTTATTAGATGTGTGCACGAACCCTGCCTGGTTTCATGAGATGTGGTAACTTTATTAGATGTGTGCACGAACCCTGCCTGGTTTCATGAGATGTGGTAACTTTATTAGATGTGGGCACGAACCCTGCCTGGTTTCATGAGATGTGGTAACTTTATTAGATGTGTGCACGAACCCTGCCTGGTTTCATGAGATGTGGTAACTTTATTAGATGTGTGCACGAACCCTGCCTGGTTTCATGAGACGTGGTAACTTAATTAGATGTGGGCACGAACCCTGCCTGGTTTCATGAGACGTGGTAACTTTATTAGATGTGGGCACGAACCCAGCCTGGTTTCATGAGACGTGGTAACTTTATTAGATGTGGGCACGAACCCTGCCTGGTTTCATGAGATGTGGTAACTTAATTAGATGTGGGCACGAACCCTGCCTGGTTTCATGAGATGTGGTAACTTTATTAGATGTGTGCACGAACCCTGCCTGGTTTCATGAGACGTGGTAACTTTATTAGATGTGGGCACGAACCCTGCCTGGTTTCATGAGACGTGGTAACTTAATTAGATGTGGGCACGAACCCTGCCTGGTTTCATGAGACGTGGTAACTTAATTAGATGTGGGCACGAACCCTGCCTGGTTTCATGAGACGTGGTAACTTTATTAGATGTGGGCACGAACCCTGCCTGGTTTCATGAGACGTGGTAACTTAATTAGATGTGGGCACGAACCCTGCCTGGTTTCATGAGACGTGGTAAATTTATTAGATGTGGGCACGAACCCTGCCTGGTTTCATGAGACGTGGTAACTTTATTAGATGTGGGCACGAACCCTGCCTGGTTTCATGAGACGTGGTAACTTTATTAGATGTGGGCACGAACCCTGCCTGGTTTCATGAGATGTGGTAACTTTATTAGATGTGTGCACGAACCCTGCCTGGTTTCATGAGATGTGGTAACTTAATTAGATGTGGGCACGAACCCTGCCTGGTTTCATGAGACGTGGTAACTTTATTAGATGTGGGCACGAACCCTGCCTGGTTTCATGAGATGTGGTAACTTTATTAGATGTGGGCACGAACCCTGCCTGGTTTCATGAGACGTGGTAACTTAATTATCTGTGAGTTCGAATCCCACCTGGTCTCATGAGATGTAGCAACTTAATTGGATGTGGATTCGAATCCCCCCTGTTCTCACGAGATGTGATAACTTAATTGGCTGTGGGTTCGAATCCTCTTGTTCTCATGAGGTGTCATAGTTTAATTAGTTGTGGTTTCGAATTCCAGCTGGTCTCAGTTTTCACAGTCCCTAGGTTCACCTGGAGTTTAATAGAAAACATAATGAGTGTAATTTTTGTTAATGACCCGTTCTTCTGGGCTAAGGACGTCACATGTAAAAACACATCCCCGCCTGTAAAGCTCTTCAGGATATTAAATTAAGTTAGTGATTTGTGTTTTCTTACCCCATCTTCCCCTCTGCGTGCTTCTATTACTGTATGTACAGTGTAGACAGCATGTTGGATTTAAACGACCGTGCGCTTAAACATTACTTCACTCCACTCTTAATGGATTATGACGATTCCTTATTTTTGTGTTGCTATGACGACAAGTAAGACCTTCAAGCACAATGCTGACAAGACAAAAGACGAGTCCTAAACAGGCAAGTTTTGTTATCCATCATTTGTTACTCACCCTTGGTCGCTATAGCAACTGTAGGAATATATATATTTTTTACACTTGGTTTGCATAACTAATCATTTGAATGTTACTGACAGAAATAGTGTTACGTAACATATTAATTCTAACTTTTTAACTGTCCTTTCTATTTTATTTGAATGTTGCTGACACAAGCTATATATATTAAGTGGTAAAGAATCGTCAACTGTTATGTCAATTTTACACTAGAAATGTTTCAGAAAACTTGGATTTTTTATTATAATATGAAACGTACTCGCTGTTTTCCCGTTATTCTGTATTTCATCTTTAATATTTTTTTACTTGTTGGTATCTCATCTAAGTCGTGGGTTAACTACTACTAATACAGACACTCACTGTCTACATTTTCCAAGGTTATTATACTCGCCGAAGGACTGTCCAGTTTCTGTCAAGTCCATCCAGAAGTCAGGGTTTTCAAATATTTAGTGGACTACGTATCATAAATACATGTTATACATACATTGGTGGCAAAATATATATATAATACGTTCGTGTATTTCTTGTTAAGGGCAAAGCAACGCAATGAGGTGTTTATGTTCTGGTCCCTACGGGTATCGAAACCTGATATTTAGCGTTACAAGTTCTCAGACTAGCCGCTGAGCTACTGCGGGGACTTTAAAACACGTTTACCTTCTCATAAAGGAAACCGATAAGTTTGACAATAAAACGAAGAAAGCTTACCGTTATTTAATAAGACCCCCGTAGTGGTGAAGCGTGAAGCTCGAGAGCTTACAACTACGCCAAAAATGTGGGTTCGATACTTGATGCAAACACGAAGCATACGTTGCTTGATTAAAAAAACGAAAACAAGTGGTTACACACGTAGTGATTCGTACGATTCGTGGTTCGATACCTGCTGCAGACACGACGCCTAGTTTGCTTAATTAAAAGACGAAAACAAGACAAATGGTTAAAGACGTAGTGACTCGTACAATTGAAGGCCTAACGAACTAAAAGTGCATGTTACTGCGATCTAATTTGCAAGTTAGAGAGCATTACACAATTCCCTCTGAACTCTGTAGAGATTAATCTAGACTATAATTACATAAAGATGAAAATCTACAACAAAAGATTCTAAAGAACGGATGTCCGAGGTTTGAAAGACTGTAACAATGGAATAATCTAGAATAACTGCTCTCCTCGGATGATAACATCCTTATTACGGTAATTTGTGAAATATTCATAACAAAATGACCTCATTTTATAACGAAACGAAAATGGGAAAATTGGAGGAAAATGACAGCTCTTATATCCCACACATAAGTTATATTACAATCAAGTGGTCGTTTTAAAAACAGGACCTGACGGTTATTACCAAATGAATTCATGCACATAAGACACCTACTCATAAAACCGGGCACATCAGATCTTATTATACGATCATATAGATGACCTGAGAAGTACAGGCCAACAATTGTACTAGAGTATCCAAACCTCTACGTAACACCGTATATAAACGTTCGACTCCAAGGCAAGAACTAATTTCTGTATGTAATTACTGCTGAAATGTAAAATCAAACAAAATGTACTGTTCACACAGAAGAACTATCCTATTTAACTGTTGTTAAAATATAACATCTGACAAAAACGTCGGTTTCCAAAGAACTATCCTATTTAATTGTTGTTAAGATATAACATCTAACAAAAACGTCGGTTTCCAAAGAACTATCCTATTTAACTGTTGTTAAAATATAACATCTGACAAAAACGTCGGTTTCCAAAGAACTATCCTATTTAATTGTTGTTAAGATATAACATCTAACAAAAACGTCGGTTTCCAAAGAACTATCCTATTTAACTGTTGTTAAAATATAACATTTGACAAAAACGTCTATTTCCAAAGAACTATCCTATTTAATTGTTGTTAAAATATAACATCTGACAAAAACGTCGGTTTCCAAAGAACTATCCTATTTAATTGTTGTTAAGATATAACATCTAACAAAAACGTCTATTTCAAAGAACTATCCTATTTAATTGTTGTTAAAATATAACATCTGACAAAAACGTCGGTTTCCAAAGAACTATCCTATTTAATTGTTGTTAAGATATAACATCTAACAAAAACGTCTATTTCCAAAGAACTATCCTATTTAATTGTTGTTAAAATATAACATCTGACAAAAACGTCTATTTCCAAAGAACTATCATATTTAATTATTCTTAAGATATAACATCTGACAAAAACGTCTATTTCCAAAGAACTATCCTATTTAACTGTTGTTAAAATATAACATCTGACAAAAACGTCTATTTCCAAAGAACTATCCTATTTAATTGTTGTCAAGATATAACATCTAACAAAAACGTCTATTTCCAAAGAACTATCATATTTAATTATTCTTAAGATATAACATCTGACAAAAACGTCGGTTTCCAAAGAACTATCCTATTTGACTGTTGTTAAAATATAACATCTGACAAAAACGTCTATTTCCAAAGAACTATCCTATTTGACTGTTGTTAAAATATAACATCTAACAAAAACGTCTATTTCCAAAGAACTATCCTACTTAATTGTTGTTAAGATATAACATCTAACAAAAACGTCTATTTCCAAAGAACTATCCTATTTAATTGTTGTTAAAATATAACATCTGACAAAAACGTCTATTTCCAAAGAACTATCCTATTTAATTGTTGTTAAGATATAACATCTGACAAAAACGTCTATTTCCAAAGAACTATCCTATTTAATTGTTGTTAAGACATAACATCTAACAAAAACGTCGGTTTCCAAAGAACTATCCTATTTAATTGTTGTTAAAATATAACATGTGACAAAAACGTCTATTTCCAAAGAACTATCCTATTTAATTGTTGTTAAAATATAACATCTGACAAAAACGTCTATTTCCAAAGAACTATCCTATTTAATTGTTGTTAAGACATAACATCTAACAAAAACGTCGGTTTCCAAAGAACTATCCTATTTAATTGTTGTTAAAATATAACATCTGCCAAAAACGTCTATTTCCAAAGAACTATCCTATTTAATTGTTGTTAAGACATAACATCTAACAAAAACGTCGGTTTCCAAAGAACTATCCTATTTAATTGTTGTTAAAATATAACATGTGACAAAAACGTCTATTTCCAAAGAACTATCCTATTTAATTGTTGTTAAAATATAACATCTGACAAAAACGTCTATTTCCAAAGAACTATCCTATTTAATTGTTGTTAAGATATAACATCTAACAAAAACGTCTATTTCCAAAGAACTATCCTATTTAATTGTTGTTAAAATATAACATGTGACAAAAACGTCTATTTCCAAAGAACTATCCTATTTAATTGTTGTTAAAATATTACATCTGACAAAAAACGTCTATTTCCAAAGAACTATCCTATTTAATTGTTGTTAAAATATAACATCTAACAAAACGTCTATTTCCAAAGAACTATCCTATTTAATTGTTGTTAAAATATAACATCTAACAAAAACGTCTATTTCCAAAGAACTATCCTATTTAATTGTTGTTAAAATATAACATCTGACAAAAACGTCTATTTCCAAAGAACTATCCTATTTAATTGTTGTTAAGATATAACATCTAACAAAACGTCTATTTCAAAGAACTATCCTATTTAATTGTTGTTAAAATATAACATGTGACAAAAACGTCTATTTCCAAAGAACTATCCTATTTAATTGTTGTTAAAATATTACATCTGACAAAAACGTCTATTTCCAAAGAACTATCCTATTTAATTGTTGTTAAAATATAACATCTAACAAAAACGTCTATTTCCAAAGAACTATCCTATTTAATTGTTGTTAAAATATAACATCTGACAAAAACGTCGGTTTCCAAAGAACTATCCTATTTAACTGTCGTTAAAATATAACATCTGACAAAAACGTCTATTTCCAAAGAACTATCCTATTTAATTGTTGTTAAAATATAACATCTGACAAAACGTCTATTTCCAAAGAACTATCCTATTTAATTGTTGTTAAAATATAACATCTGACAAAAACGTCTATTTCCAAAGAACTATCCTATTTAATTGTTGTTAAAATATAACATCTGACAAAAACGTCTATTTCCAAAGAACTATCCTATTTAATTGTTGTTAAGATATAACATCTAACAAAAACGTCTATTTCCAAAGAACTATCCTATTTAATTGTTAAAATATAACATCTGACAAAAACGTCGGTTTCCAAAGAACTATCCTATTTAACTGTTGTTAAAATATAACATCTGACAAAAACGTCTATTTCCAAAGAACTATCCTATTTAACTGTTGTTAAAATATAACATCTGACAAAAACGTCTATTTCCAAAGAACTATCCTATTTAATTGTTGTTAAAATATAACATGTGACATCATAAGTAGTAGTTCTACTTATATTTCATAGCATTGGTTGGTTGGTTTGGCGTTTTATGGCGCAAAACAACTAGGCTATCTGCGCTAAACATAGGAAAAAAGTTAAAATTATTAAAATTTGTAAAATGAATCAAATTAAAAAGAGTTTAATTTTTAAATTAAAAACATAAATAACATTAAATACAATTTTTATATATAGTTTACAGTGGTAAGAGAGAAACTACAGCAATACAAGTTGTAGAGGATTTTCTGTAGCATAACTATAATTATCATAACACACCTGGATGAGTGACGGGTAAGTTCAAACAACAGCGTTCGTCACCTGAAGTTGACCTTTCCAGTCCTGGTTTCAAGTTATTTGATGTTACGGCCATTTTATAATTTCTAATCGAACAAGTTGTAATTTAATTCTTAAAAATGAATCACATAAAAAAAGTCTAATTTACAAATTAAAAAAATAAATAGCGTTAAAAAGATTAATGAACTTTAAAAAACTATAAACATTACCAAGGTGGACAGTGTCACTATCGTCAATGACACTGTCTAACGTTATGGATAACAAAACATTTTTAAAATGGTGCCGTCGTTGAAAGTCATAATGACGGCAAGGCAGTAAAATGTGTCTTATTGTGATCTAAGTGTTACACAAACTACATGTTGATGCATCAGTTCCAGATGAAAGAAAACGATGAGTTAAAAAACCGTGACCAATGCATAGTCTAGTTAGAACAACTTCCTATTTTCGATCCTTATGGAAGCAACACCGCCAAAGTCCAGCATAGGATTTCATATGGAGAAGCTTGTTTTCACGTTGTTCACTCCAAGTCGAGTGCCAACTGGCACAGATACGAGTCTTAAATACAGGACCATAGTTTATGTATGGAACAGGCGCAGCGGTGATAGTACCAGAACTGACAGATTTAGCTGCGGTGTCGGCGAGCTCGTTCCAGCGAATACCAACGTGGCCCGGTATACAGAAAACCTGGATAAAAGTAGATGTTAAAGAGAAATGGGCCAGTCGGTTTTGAATATCGCGAAAACAGGATGTGAACTAACGTGAAGCGATTCCAGGGCCAGTAGAGAACTAAGTGAGTCAGTATAAATAGTGCAGTTTGAGTACTCCTTAACTTCTGTGTGATCCAGAGCAAGAGAAATGGTGTACAGTTCAGCAGTGAACACAGAAGCTGTAGAGGGGATTCTGCGCGCAACCACCAAACCATGGCACAGCCCACACAGTCACCTAATTTCGAACCATCTGTACAAATGGGAATGCAAGGATGGTTCGAAAGATGTTCAGCAAATAACAGGCAGTATTTGCAATCAGGAGTGTCTGCTTTTCTCAGATGAGTTAAAGATTGGTTACATTTGAGGACTGTAATAAGCCATGGCGGGATGGGCTGGCCAGTGGGTACAGCATTGTTATTCAAGGACAGACCCAATTCATACAACTGTGCCTGGATACGAAGGCCAAAAAAACCAATGGCAGACTGTCTGTTCTGAAAGCGTATGGCCCACCGTGGAAGGAAATGAAAACACAGCCCCGGGTGAGATGCATTGGTAAGGAACGAAGTTTCGAAGTATATAGTAAAGACAGTTACAAACGGCGGAGGTGCAAAGAAGGTTCATGAGACTCAATGTATAAGCTCTGAACTGGGGAGGTGCGGAAAGCACCAGTGCAGAGACAAAGTCCCTGATGTAGAATGGGATCCAGTATCTTCAAGGCCGAGGTCCTGGCAGAGCCACAGACCAGTGACTCATAGTCTAGTTTTGATCGATGATGTATTTTTAGCATAGAACATCGATCTGCTCCCCAAGTAGTGGAAGAGAGGGCACAGAGGATGTTCAGTACTCTTGTAACTGTTTGATGTGTGGTATAAAGATAAGCCTCAATAACTTTGTCTCAGGGATCACAGGTAGCATAACTTCACCAATACGGAGTTCAGGATCTAGGTGAATACTCCAGAGAGGTTATGCTCATTAAAGTATTCCAGGATTAAAAAGGGAGATGACAACTATTCAATGAGAACATCAAGGTCTGATTGATCATATGTCTCTTCAGCAGACAGGTAGAGAGAACAAACAGTGATGGTACTACCAAAGGAAACACAGATGGCTACGGTCTCCAAGGGTTTATCGAGTGGCAAAGACAGGGTGGGCACATGCTGATCAACCAGCAGTGACACAACTCTATGCACTCGTCCATCACACAACCTGTCATTTCTGTACAAAGAAAACCGCCTAAAGGTGACTGTATCAGCAGGTTTCAGAAATGTTTCCCTAAGGAAAGACATACAGGATGGTAGGAAGCAATAAGTGCTTTAATGTTATCCAGATTAGAACGTAAACCTCGACAGTTCCATTGTATCAAGGTAGCCATTTTTTATGCATTGGCAA
Source organism: Tachypleus tridentatus (assembly GCF_004210375.1). Lineage (NCBI taxonomy): Eukaryota > Metazoa > Arthropoda > Merostomata > Xiphosura > Limulidae > Tachypleus > Tachypleus tridentatus. Next base: position 150,362,393 of record NC_134830.1, read on the forward strand.
ATTGAGTGGAGAGCCCTTCTGTTTTCGACCACGTCTTTTTCTTTATTCGAGGGAGGTCTTTCGACCTCCATGGATCCTCCTGACCTGAGTCGACTGGGCAAGTCTTTGTTGTGGGAAAAGGATTTCAGCGACTGAACACGTGAACGAATGATCGTTTTGCATCTTGGGGCGGGAGAAAAAGATGTACCCGAGGAAATATCCATACCCGGAACCAAAAGAAGTGGTTCTTGGGGTTTGCAGGAATGAATGTTAGGGACAGAAATGGGTTTTGACGTTGATTCATCAACTTTTTTAACCATGGAGGTCAAAAGACTTCTTTCATATGGTTTGAGAATAATTCTTTTGGAGGCATAGAAAAATCTGTCTGCACTCCCACTGTAGCAGTGGAATGAAGTGCAGCAGCATACGGCCGAGATGAAGTGGTGTACAGCAACTTTCGAGTCTCAGAGAAAGTAATGTTTTGAATGGTGCTCAAACGCTGCACCTCTTTTTTTTTCAACCATATGGGCAAGAACGAAAGAAGGACGGGCGAGAGGCATTGCAACGCAATGATGGTCCGTTTCACACTCACAGGCATCGTGGTCCTTGCCACCGCAACGAGCACACGTCAAGGAACCACGACACGATGTCTTCGAGTGAACGAATCGTTGACACTGGGAACATCTGAGAGGGTTTGAAATCTATGGCCGCACTTTACAATTAAGGTAACCTGCCTTGATGGTGGCAGATGGACGTGGTGATGTAAATATGGTAATGAGGACATTGGTCAGCATCATAAATCCATCTTTGCGAGTGGAGATACGCCTCACTGCAGAAACTCCTTGAGTGGAGAAACCAGCGAGAATTTTCGACTCTGGGATATTCTTCAAATCCTTCTCAACAATAACTCCTCGTGATGAATTCAAAGTAGCATGAAGTGTAACTTCAATAGGTATATCTCCAATCCCCTTTGAATGTAAGAGGAGTTCACTGTGTTTAGATGTGGATGTTTCCACCAATATGTAACCAGATCGAGCACGTCCCTCTAGTCCCTTCTGAATAAAAAATGGAGACATTTGCCCCAAAGGTTTGTCTGAAAGAGAAAATGAGGTACAACAGGTGTTACAGATGTTGAAGATTGCTGCTCAGAATCTTCAAGATGTGGTCGTTTACCTATGGACTGTTTTTCACTATTTTATTTAAGTTTTTATTTGGAGGATCATAATAAAAAAAAATGTTTCGGTGCCCACTGACTCCACCCACCAGAGATGACGCTCTACAGTGCCAGCAACGTGAAAGTTTCGTAAGCACTACACCTAAACACCAGCATAAAATACAATGTCCACAAAAACTGTTGAGAATATCCAACACTGGTGCGTGGTTGACCCTAGCCCAAGTGGACCAGCCGATTGATCCTAGGGAGCCATCCCAAGACGCCCGTCTACAGGAATTAGACGTGTTAGGGTTGGACCCCTCAACCACCAGGATCCTCTTCCCCCCTTCACGGGTCGCCACGCTCGGCAAACACGTGGGTGGATTTTTAGATCCCAGAGGAGGTAAACTGAAAGAACAGAACCTTCATTGGGAGGTCCCCTCACCATTCATAACATTCAACACTATTCATTATAAGTATCAGTTTTACTTATATTTTGGTCCGGAATGGCCAGGTGGTTAAGGCACTCGACTCGTAATCTAAGGATCGCGAGTTCGAATCCCCATCACACCAAACATGCTCGCCCTTTCAGCCGTGGGGGCGTTATAATGTTACGGTCAATTCCACTATTCGTTGGTAAAAGAGTAGCCTAAGAGTTGGTGGTGGCTGGTGATGACTAGCTGCCTTCCCTCTGGTCTTAAATTGATAAATTAGGGATGGCTAGCGCAGATAGCCCTCAAGTAGCTTTGCGCGAATTTCAAACCCAACCAAACTTATATTTCACAACATTCAAAACTGTTAATTATAAGTACCAGTTTTAGGTTTGTTTTCTGGATTAATACACAAACTAAAACACCAGTTCTGATGGGCTGGTAACGTGTGAACCAATATTTGATAGCAATTATTAAATAAAGTGCCAACTAAAATAATCAATAGCTAATAAAAGTGTCTGAACATGTAATAAACTTTTGATCTAGTGTACACTGAGGTAGTAGTTGTGAATTTATTTATCTGTGCCATAGTAATGTGCACTTCAACCAATCCGTTTAGTTTTCACGGTCACGAGCAGCAAGTGACGTCTAGTGTTCGGAAAATTAAAACCTTCTCTTGTCATTATGCTGTGGTGAAACACAGCCTAGAAACTGCACCTTATCAATCAATAATTGACATGTTAGATAAAACAGAACGACCTTTCAAACACAGGTTTATTTACAGACGGATGATATTTGAATAAAGCTATACCAAACATACAACCTTCAATATTTTCAAGCTTTTATCAGTAGTTTTTTTGGGTTTTTTTTGCGTAACGCTTAAGTAAGAGAGGAAACACACTCCTAGTGGGTGATCAAATCGTTTTCAAGATGTCTGCTATTGTGAAACCGTCAGGAACTCTTGGAATCACATACATGACGTGCAACAGACACGTGACTATGTTGACATTGTTCGTAACCTTGGAGACTCAAGCAGCTGCTCGCTGGGTGAGCTCAACAAATAATGTTGTCAGGATTTGGTAATAATTGTTCTTATTTAAAACAAAAACGCCCAATTATTCTAATGAGTTTGTTTTGATTTTTTGTAGCAAAATTAATACCTAAATAACCTTTAATATACTACGACTTTAGTGTTAGATCTTATGACTAACCCACACGCGTTACAGCTAAAAGAAAAAAACAGTGGCACAACGTATAATTAGGAAACTGCTTATTTGTAATGCTTTTATAACTTTATTACAATAATCACACCTCTTTCCCATTGCAATATTACAAGGGTTATCACAGAAGGTATATTATAAACATTCAGATGTGGCTACTTATTATATTTAAAACACAACTAACCAAGATAGTTATATGAGTATTTCATAACGGTCTTTAGATATTCATAGTTTCGGAAGGTTTGCTCCATGAATAAGATGGACATCATAAAACATAGATAAATCACTTTACAGACAGCATGGGTTCTGTCCAGTTATGATAAAACTGACAACTAAGAAGTAAGAGAAAAGAAGCTAGAATTATTTTATGTTTTTAACTAAATTTGAAACGTAATAAATAAAGATCTATTTGTTTTGAAGGCTTAGCCATTCCAATTGTTTAATATTATATTTACACAGTTTCCTCAGTTAAATAAATGCAGGTAGGAAGTAAAATGTTATACCAAACTCTTGTCTCACAGTTTTCGTTTAGGGCTAACTAAAGTGAAATATTATAACACATTTTGTCTCACAGTTTTGGTTTAGGGCTAAGTGAAGTAAAATATCATAACACATTTTGTCTCACAGTTTTGGTTTAGGGCTAAGTGAAGTGGAATATCATAATACATTTTGTCTCACAATTTTGGTTTAGGGCTAAGTGAAGTGGAATATCATAACACATTTTGTCTCACAGTTTTGGTTTAGGGCTAGGTTAAGTGGAATATCATAACACATTTTGTCTCACAGTTTTGGTTTAGGGCTAAGTGAAGTGGAATATCATAACACATTTTGTCTCACAGTTTTGGTTTAGGGCTAGGTTAAGTGGAATATCATAACACATTTTGTCTCACAGTTTTGGTTTAGGGCTAAGTTAAGTGGAATATCATAACATATTTTGTATCACAGTTTTGGTTTAGGGCTAAGTCAAGTGAAATGTTATAACACATTTTGTCTCATAGTTTTGGTTTAGGGCTAAGTTAAGTGGAATATCATAACACATTTTGTCTCACAGTTTTGGTTTAGGGCTAAGTGAAGTAAAATATAACACATTTTGTCTCACAGTTTTGGTTTAGGGCTAAGTGAAGTAAAATAACACATTTTGTGTCACAATTTTGGTTTAGGCTTAAGTAAAGTATAATAACACTGTGTGTCACAGTTTTGGTTCAGGCTTAAGTAAAGTCTTATAACACATTGTGTGTCACAGTTTTGGTTTAAGATTAAGTAAAATAAAATATTATACCAAGCTTTTGGTTTAAGTTAAATCTGCTTTTCTCGTTGAGCACAGCTGTTCCCTTCATATAAACTATGGTGACGTCACAAATAGAATCGTGACGTCAGTTGCGTTATGTAACAGGGCCCGCGCGAAAAAGATGCTTCTAAGATCTGTACCAAAACCTATAAATGCATCCGTAACAACAGAAAACAGTGCACATTAACTAATACCACAGTAATTAAATGCGCATGTCAATACCTGGCTTTTTGTATCCTCGACAGCAGTCACTACTTGGTATATTTTCAACAGATGCTCTGTCAATTACGGGTATTGAAACCCAAATTTTAGCGTTATAATCCCTCGGACCACCTGGGGGCACCATGGACAAAACAAGTTGGTTTTGATGACATATCCGCCCCCGAAAAAAATTAATCAGATTAATTAATGACGCATTCTGAAAAACTACCACTAATTAGTTTTCATGTTCTCACCAGCTGTCGCTAATTTTTGATGATATACTATCGGTAGATGCATCTGGTTTAGTTTCGATGATACATTCTTCATAGATGACGTTGAGTAGTTTTTATAACGTATTCAAGACAGATGTTACTTAATTCAGATATACATCTGACAAATGTGATTGGTCCGTTTAGATTAAGTACTCGCGACAATTGTTGTGACTTAGCTTTGATGATATATTCTCGATAAATGTCACTTGTTAGAATTGATGAAATAAGCAAGAAGCCGCAATAATATCCTTAATTATTAAATCAAATTATATTAGAAACATTCTTTTAAGTTACTTTGTAAGTCAATGAAATTTAATTTAAGTAGCTATGGTAGCATCTGTATATATAACAGACAGAAACAGCATCAAGCATGACTGAAGACATAACCCTCATAAAAATTATGTAATTCTTGATAAGTTCAGAATTAATAACTATGACATGTTTGTGGTTGAAACCCTCTAACCAAATATTTAGCTCAGACTATACTTCTAACACATCATTGTTCAAGACTGTATATTTAATACAGATTGTTTTACTAACTGCTTTCACCTGTTTCACCTTAATTTGCTGAAAGCTTCCAAAACAGAGTTTCATATTATTAACACAAGTATCCACAGCTGGTAAACACAATCTCGTGTTATCAACACAAGTATCCACAGCTGGTAAACACAATCTCGTGTTATCAACACAAGTATCCACAGCTGGTAAACACAATCTCGTGTTATCAACACAAGTATCCACAGCTGGTACACACAATCTCGTGTTATCAACACAAGTATCCACAACTGGTACACACAATCTCGTGTTATCAACACAAGTATCCACAGCTGGTACACACAATCTCGTGTTATCAACACAAGTATCCACAGCTGGTACACACAATCTCGTGTTATCAACACAAGTATCCACAGCTGGTACACACAATCTCGTGTTATCAACACAAGTATCCACAGCTGGTACACACAATCTCGTGTTATCAACACAAGTATCCACAGCTGGTACACACAATCTCGTGTTATCAACACAAGTATCCACAGCTGGTACACACAATCTCGTGTTATCAACACAAGTATCCACAGCTGGTACACACAATCTCGTGTTATCAACACAAGTATCCACAGCTGGTACACACAATCTCGTGTTATCAACACAAGTATCCACAGCTGGTACACACAATCTCGTGTTATCAACACAAATGTACACAGCTGGTACACACAATCTCGTGTTATCAACACAAATGTACACAGCTGGTACACACAATCTCGTGTTATCAACACAAATGTACACAGCTGGTACACACAATCTCGTGTTATCAACACAAATGTACACAGCTGGTAAACACAATCTCGTGTTATCAACACAAATGTACACAGCTGGTACACACAATCTCGTGTTATCAACACAAATGTACACAGCTGGTACACACAATCTCGTGTTATCAACACAAATGTACACAGCTGGTACACACAATCTCGTGTTATCAACACAAATGTACACAGCTGGTAAACACAATCTCGTGTTATTAGCACAAATGTACACAGCTGGTAAACACAATCTCGTGTTATTAGCACAAATGTACACAGCTGGTAAACACAATCTCGTGTTATTAGCACAAATGTACACAGCTGGTAAACACAATCTCGTGTTATTAGCACAAATGTACACAGCTGGTAAACACAATCTCGTGTTATTAGCACAAATGTACACAGCTGGTAAACACAATCTCGTGTTATTAGCACAAATGTACACAGCTGGTAAACACAATCTCGTGTTATTAGCACAAATGTACACAGCTGGTAAACACAATCTCGTGTTATTAGCACAAATGTACACAGTTGTCGAGCACGGTCCTGTGTTATTAGCACAAATGTACACAGTTGTCGAGCACGGTCCTGTGTTATTAGCACAAATGTACACAGTTGTCGAGCACGGTCCTGTGTTATTAGCACAAATGTACACAGTTGTCGAGCACGGTCCTGTGTTATTAGCACAAATGTACACAGTTGTCGAGCACGGTCCTGTGTTATTAGCACAAATGTACACAGTTGTCGAGCACGGTCCTGTGTTATTAGCACAAATGTACACAGTTGTCGAGCACGGTCCTGTGTTATTAGCACAAATGTACACAGTTGTCGAGCACGGTCCTGTGTTATTAGCACAAATGTACACAGTTGTCGAGCACGGTCCTGTGTTATTAGCACAAATGTACACAGTTGTCGAGCACGGTCCTGTGTTATTAGCACAAATGTACACAGTTGTCGAGCACGGTCCTGTGTTATTAGCACAAATGTACACAGTTGTCGAGCACGGTCCTGTGTTATTAGCACAAATGTACACAGTTGTCGAGCACGGTCCTGTGTTATTAGCACAAATGTACACAGTTGTCGAGCACGGTCCTGTGTTATTAGCACAAATGTACACAGTTGTCGAGCACGGTCCTGTGTTATTAGCACAAATGTACACAGTTGTCGAGCACGGTCCTGTGTTATTAGCACAAATGTACACAGTTGTCGAGCACGGTCCTGTGTTATTAGCACAAATGTACACAGTTGTCGAGCACGGTCCTGTGTTATTAGCACAAATGTACACAGTTGTCGAGCACGGTCCTGTGTTATTAGCACAAATGTACACAGTTGTCGAGCACGGTCCTGTGTTATTAGCACAAATGTACACAGTTGTCGAGCACGGTCCTGTGTTATTAGCACAAATGTACACAGTTGTCGAGCACGGTCCTGTGTTATTAGCACAAATGTACACAGTTGTCGAGCACGGTCCTGTGTTATTAGCACAAATGTACACAGTTGTCGAGCACGGTCCTGTGTTATTAGCACAAATGTACACAGTTGTCGAGCACGGTCCTGTGTTATTAGCACAAATGTACACAGTTGTCGAGCACGGTCCTGTGTTATTAGCACAAATGTACACAGTTGTCGAGCACGGTCCTGTGTTATTAGCACAAATGTACACAGTTGTCGAGCACGGTCCTGTGTTATTAGCACAAATGTACACAGTTGTCGAGCACGGTCCTGTGTTATTAGCACAAATGTACACAGTTGTCGAGCACGGTCCTGTGTTATTAGCACAAATGTACACAGTTGTCGAGCACGGTCCTGTGTTATTAGCACAAATGTACACAGTTGTCGAGCACGGTCCTGTGTTATTAGCACAAATGTACACAGTTGTCGAGCACGGTCCTGTGTTATTAGCACAAATGTACACAGTTGTCGAGCACGGTCCTGTGTTATTAGCACAAATGTACACAGTTGTCGAGCACGGTCCTGTGTTATTAGCACAAATGTACACAGTTGTCGAGCACGGTCCTGTGTTATTAGCACAAATGTACACAGTTGTCGAGCACGGTCCTGTGTTATTAGCACAAATGTACACAGTTGGCGAGCACAGTCCTGTGTTATTAACACAAATGTACACAGTTGGCGAGCACAGTCCTGTGTTATTAACACAAATGTACACAGTTGGCGAGCACAGTCCTGTGTTATTAACACAAATGTACACAGTTGGCGAGCACAGTCCTGTGTTATTAACACAAATGTACACAGTTGGCGAGCACAGTCCTGTGTTATTAACACAAATGTACACAGTTGGCGAGCACAGTCCTGTGTTATTAACACAAATGTACACAGTTGGCGAGCACAGTCCTGTGTTATTAACACAAATGTACACAGTTGGCGAGCACGGTCCTGTGTTATTAACACAAATGTACACAGTTGGCGAGCACAGTCCTGTGTTATTAACACAAATGTACACAGTTGGCGAGCACAGTCCTGTGTTATTAACACAAATGTACACAGTTGGCGAGCACAGTCCTGTGTTATTAACACAAATGTACACAGTTGGCGAGCACGGTCCTGTGTTATTAACACAAATGTACACAGTTGGCGAGCACGGTCCTGTGTTATTAACACAAATGTACACAGTTGGCGAGCACGGTCCTGTGTTATTAACACAAATGTACACAGTTGTCGAGCACGGTCCTATGTTATTAACACATGTACACAGTTGTCGAGCACGGTCCTGTGTTATTAACACAAATGTACACAGTTGTCGAGCACAGTCCTGTGTTATTAACACAAATGTACACAGTTGGCGAGCACAGTCCTGTGTTATTAACACAAATGTACACAGTTGGCGAGCACGGTCCTGTGTTATTAACACAAATGTACACAGTTGGCGAGCACGGTCCTGTGTTATTAACACAAATGTACACAGTTGGCGAGCACGGTCCTATGTTATTAACACATGTACACAGTTGTCGAGCACGGTCCTATGTTATTAACACATGTACACAGTTGTCGAGCACGGTCCTATGTTATTAACACATGTACACAGTTGTCGAGCACAGTCCTGTGTTATTAACACAAATGTACACAGTTGTCGAGCACAGTCCTGTGTTATTAACACAAATGTACACAGTTGGCGAGCACAGTCCTGTGTTATTAACACAAATGTACATGATTGGAGAGGACATTCCTGTGTTATTTTCATACTAATAACACGTCATTACTAAATTTTGCCTTCGTCTACAGCGAGTAATTAATACCTTCATAGACCGACGACCTTCAGGCTACAAAATATGAACGAAATTCATTCTGTAAGACTTTACGAAGCTATAACAGCTGTGACTTATCTCCACGTGACAGTTGAGAGCTAATTACAAGCCAGTCATGAAGTAAAACATCAAAGTACAAGAAATCTACTCGTTATAAATGTCAAATGCACCATGAAATCAACATCTCCGTTAACTTCGCCACACAAACACTTTATTAAGTTATATTATTATATCATGTGGAAACGAAATGATCGAATAAACTCTCCAGGAATTTTCTCGTTACAAGTAAATTAACTACGTCCATGAGCTTCAAGTGAATGTCGAATTAGTTATTATAAATTGGTTAGCTATCTTCACCCGTGACACTCGGTACAGAAGGAAACACTTTACAGGAGAGTATAATTGTGTGACGTTGTTGTTAATTCGCTGTATGTGTGCGAGTTTTCTTTTAGCAAAGCCACATCGTGCTATCTGCTGTGTCTACCAAGGGGAATCGAACCCCTGACTTGAGCGTTGAAAATTGTTATAAAGTGTTCGGTGAATACTGCAAATATCAGCCCCTGTGAAATTGTTTTCTCTAATACACTAGATTGTAATGCAGGTAAGAGAGCTTTATCGTTTTTCTCTGAAACTAATGATAACAATCCGTGAAGCTACGTCATCCTGTTTGTTAAATATTATCCATAAGATATTGGTTTTCTTTAACTTTCATGTGGAATTATACTGTAAATTCTGGAAGACAAGCTATCCTCTTGTAGTGAAAGACGTTTAATAGTCATAATTATATATACACAATCAAACTCAGAAAATACTTTAATAAAAGGACCAGTGTTAGGACACATGACTTGGAATCTGCGACTCTTTATCACAGCGATGCTACAATGTACGATCAATCCCACTATTCGTTGTTAAAGAGTAGCCCAAGAGATGATGAGGGATAATGTTGAATTCTTTCTTTCCCTCTAATCAATTACTTCAAAATTTGAGACGGCTAACGCAGATAGCCCTCGAGCAGATTTATACGAAATTCAACTAAAAACAAAAAATAAAGTTACTCCAATCAGACATCGCGGATCCAGTTTTTACTGGAGCTATATTTCGATTCGCTTCAGAAATCGTCACAAGGTTTAATATTTGTAAATTTTTTTCTAGCATAGAAGACACTATACCTTCATCACGAAAATTACAAAACGAAAATATAAATGTATAAAGAGTACATGATCTCACAATCCTATTTGGATGCCAGTAAGGTATAATTTAATATTCGAACTACTTCGGTACCCCGCACTGTAAAGTTAGGTTTTAATCGAATCGTGTCTTCAACCACCTCGTTCACAAGGTCTTCATATAGAAGCTAATGCTTGATACGGGACCGGTTTAATGTCCACTGGTTAAGTCCTTGACCTCTTCCACCTTCGAAACGTCATTGCCGAAAAATCTACCCGACGTTGCATTGAGTGAAGTGTCGTTGAATAACAGTCGATTTGTAAGTAATGTTTAGTAACTTTTGTAACTAAACTAGAAACACATGTGGATGAAACGTCATCAGAATATAATAAATATAACATAATGCACCAGCACCACGTGAGAGACTGACACCAAACAAATTTTCTGACAAAGTAGTTCCAACTGATACCATATGAATAATTCTGACACCATCACCATGCGAGTTTGTTTGTCATTAAGCACAATGGGCTTTCTGTACTCTGCTCACCATAGGTATCGATACCCGGATTATAGCGTCGTAAGTCGTCCGCAGACATACTGTTGTATAAGAGACCTGCATCTTGTCATTGTGTGACGTATACGGGTATTTAAATAAAATCGAAAGTTTGACATTACGATTATTACGTACACAAACACATTCGAATTGAAATCTTATTTTAAAAGACTCGTATCAACTTAAAATACAATACAATATAGATATCTTATATTAAATCTTATTTTAAAAGACTCGTATCAACTTAAAATACAATACAATATAGATATCTTATATTAAATCTTATTTTAAAAGACTCGTATCAACTTAAAATACAATACAATATAGATATCTTATATTAAATCTTATTTTAAAAGACTCGTATCAACTTAAAATACAATACAATATAGATATCTTATATTAAATCTTATTTTAAAAGACTCGTATCAACTTAACATACAATACAAGATAGATACGTCACGTAATAAAGATCCAGTTAACCAATCGTACAACATTATCGCTACACAAATGTTTAAGTCCAGCGTTGATTTGAATAACACTTGGCCTAAATAGATCGTGTTTGTGTATGTTTACATGAGGGCTATCTGCGCTAGCCGTCCCTAATTTACCAGTGTAAAACTGAAGGAAAGGTAGCTAGTCATCACCTCCCACCGCCAATTCTTGGGCTACTCTTTTACCAACGAATAGTGGGATTGACCGTAGATTTATATCGTCCCCACGGCTCAAAGGGAAAGCATGTTTGGCATGACGGGGATTCAAACCCACGACCTTCAGATCACGTGTCGAGCACCCTAACCACCTGGCCATGCCTGATCTACAAACTTTTGGTGCATTATACATGAACTAGCTGTCTTTAATTCAGGGTTCTAGTCTCTACAAACTTTATTATTGTTACACAACGAAATAAGTACAAATAAGTGTTAACCATTCTAAACCTGCCTTTCAAAATGTACTTTAAACAGAAATAAGATCGTTCTATAATCTAATTAACTTCGCTATTTTTATTTTTAGGTAGTAATTTTTACACGTGCCTTTGTATAATTTTGCACACGTGTAACTCAAATAACTTATAAAAACAACCGACTGTAGTAATCTTTTAATTAGGCTTTACGTCAGTAATCAGAATTTTTGAACATAATTTAACACTCCTCACAGCTTTTTTGTTTCCTACAAATATCGGAATTTTTTTGTTACGTAAACCTAAGCCTAATCCTGAACTTATTCCCTGTTGATGGTTTTTAATTTTATGTTTCTTCAAGTCAGAGAGACATTTGAGATAAGGATCTTTACAAGACAAATATATATATGTATTATGTATACGTGAAACTGATTTACTAGGATTTGCTGAACTCGCTATCTGCCCGTTAACTCAGCAATATCTTTACACTGCATGTATGATATACGACAGACTACGAGGGTTATAATTTATTAACACATAAACATGACGAACAAATCTCACGGAAAATACCGTATACAAATTAGCCGTGTTTGAAACAGAATATCCCCTGGCGCATGCCGCAGAGAGCGAGGAAAGGAGAATTTGCTTTTGTGTTGGGTATAAGCCAACAGGGTCAGCGCTTCACTGACCACCAGGGACATTTTTAATCTCCTAACTGTACCATGATCTAGCTATTGTTAAGACGAATCGCATCGTAATGCAATAGTATTATTCCCCACGAAAAGGGACTCGTCTTTATAAGGATGCCTTTTCAACCACGGCAACCGTTTCCGAGCAACATGTATGGAACATCTGGATGCGGCGGACATGCACTGCAGTGAGGCACGTGCTTTGTCACTAGCACGTGCAAGTAATGTTGTCAAACGTTACTGGCGAGAGGGTACGCTTTGCTATTAGGACAATATATATATATATATTATACGTGTGAAACGAAAAAGCGTGCCTTGTGAGACGCGGCCCTCATTCAAAGCGTTACTTGTCACTTCCTTTGTTTCCCTCCCCACGTTCATCTCTCACGTGCGCCTTGCTACTCTCCTGAGTCCCGGCGGTTCTCATAACAACAGCCTCATCATTAACAAAACATTGGTTAGTGGATTGCTCTCTCAATTCGTTGTCATGACGACCGTATCTTTCTTTATCGAAACCATCAAAGTGTTTTTGTTGGTATATACATATTGTAAACGTAATAATCCCAACTTACATTTTTATAGTAATAACTATATATACATATCCCACACACGCACCTAGAAAATACAATGTTTCATGTAGTTTAATAATATTGTTACAATTTTCTTTGTTAGACAATGTATTCTCAGTGAAAGCCACAGTCTGATTCTATAGTTTTATTTCGATACGCACGATACATACTCTGTTTCCTTTCCGATCTTAAAGTGTCGTATATTACAAACAAAATGCGCTTTCTAGAGCTATCATTTTATCTTTGTGGTGTAAGATAAGCCTGCGTTCATGGAACCTGACGTCATCATGTACTTTGACGTCATACCTGCTTCTGCATGTTATGGACGAGTTATACTATCTCACTCTTCCCGATAGAAACATTGAGTCTTTAAATATTTTTATTTATCCAATTAGAGATCATATTTTACCTTTTTATTACTTTTATGTACCACAATTACCGTGTAATGTTTAAACCAACAGCTGTATGTAGACACATCCAGGATGTTCATTTATGAAGGAGAGTAGCATTGTGAAAACAAACCAACAGCTGTATATAGACACATCCAGGATGTTCATTTATGAAGGAGAGTGGCATTGTGAAAACAAACCAACAGCTGTGTGTAGTCACATCCAGGATGTTCATTCATGAAGGAGAGTAGCAATGTGAAAACAAACCAACAGCTGTATGTAGACACATCCAGGATGTTCATTTATGAAGGAGAGTGGCATTGTGAAAACAAACCAACAGCTGTATGTAATCACATCCAGGATGTTCATTTATGAAGGAGAGTAGCATTGTGAAAACAAACCAACAGCTGTATGTAGACACATCCAGGATGTTCATTTATGAAGGAGAGTAGCATTGTGAAAACAAACCAACAGCTGTATATAGACACATCCAGGATGTTCATTTATGAAGGAGAGTGGCATTGTGAAAACAAACCAACAGCTGTATGTAGACACATCCAGGATGTTCATTTATGAAGAAGAGTAGCATTGTGAAAACAAACCAACAGCTGTGTGTAGTCACATCCAGGATGTTCATTCATGAAGGAGAGTAGCAATGTGAAAACAAACCAACAGCTGTATGTAGACACATCCAGGATGTTCATTTATGAAGGAGAGTGGCATTGTGAAAACAAACCAACAGCTGTATGTAATCACATCCAGGATGTTCATTTATGAAGGAGAGTAGCATTGTGAAAACAAACCAACAGCTGTATGTAGACACATCCAGGATGTTCATTTATGAAGGAGAGTAGCATTGTGAAAACAAACCAACAGCTGTATGTAGACACATCCAGGATGTTCATTTATGAAGGAGAGTAGCACTGTGAAAACAAACCAACAGCTGTATGTAGACACATCCAGGATGTTCATTTATGAAGGAGAGTAGCACTGTGAAAACAAACCAACAGCTGTGTGTAGTCACATCCAGGATGTTCATTCATGAAGGAGAGTAGCAATGTGAAAACAAACCAACAGCTGTATGTAGACACATCCAGGATGTTCATTCATGAAGGAGAGTAGCATTGTGAAAACAAACCAACAGATGTATGTAATCACATCCAGGATGTTCATTTATGAAGGAGAGTAGCATTGTGAAAACAAACCAACAGCTGTATGTAGACACATCCAGGATGTTCATTTATGAAGGAGAGTAGCATTGTGAAAACAAACCAACAGCTGTATGTAGACACATCCAGGATGTTCATTTATGAAGGAGAGTGGCATTGTGAAAACAAACCAACAACTGTATGTAGACACATCCAGGATGTTCATTTATGAAGGAGAGTAGCATTGTGAAAACAAACCAACAGCTGTATGTAGACACATCCAGGATGTTCATTCATGAAGGAGAGTAGCATTGTGAAAACAAACCAACAGCTGTATGTAGTCACATCAAGGATGTTCATTTATGAAGGAGAGTAGCATTGTGAAAACAAACCAACAGATGTATGTAATCACATCCAGGATGTTCATTTATGAAGGAGAGTGGCATTGTGAAAACAAACCAACAGCTGTATGTAGTCACATCCAGGATGTTCATTCATGAAGGAGAGTAGCATTGTGAAAACAATCCAATAGCTTTATGTAGACACATCCAGGATGTTCATTCATGAAGGAGAGTAGCAATGTGAAAACAAACCAACAGCTGTATGTAGTCACATCCAGGATGTTCCTTCATGAAGGAGAGTAGCAATGTGAAAACAAACCAACAGCTGTATGTAGTCACATCCAGGATGTTCATTCATGAAGGAGAGTAGCAATGTGAAAACAAACCAACAGCTGTATGTAGTCACATCCAGGATGTTCATTCATGAAGGAGAGTAGCAATGTGAAAACAAACCAACAGCTGTATGTAGACACATCCAGGATGTTCATTTATGAAGGAGAGTAGCAATGTGAAAACAAACCAACAGCTGTGTGTAGTCACATCCAGGATGTTCATTCATGAAGGAGAGTAGCAATGTGAAAACAAACCAAAGCTGTATGTAGACACATCCAGGATGTTCATTTACAGATGAAAACAGTATTGTGAACAGTTGTCATTGTTAGGTCACGTTTTTTTTTTATAAAACGTCTCTACTTTTCAACAAATTAGTCCTCATATAGTGATTCAGAAGAGACACAGTTGCAGAAAACTCTTCACTTACTGGTCATGATCCTCTAAGATCTTGAAACACATGTTATAATGGTAGTTTTAGAAACATTATTATTTTAATATACAAGTTTTAAAAATACACACGTATAGTTTACGTTAAGTGATCTCGTAATAAAAATAATACAAGCAATACATTTTATTTAGCCAAAGGATAAGAGTGGAGAATCCTTTAGTTTCAGCTCTGTAACCACACTGTTTCTACACAGAAGTATCTTTAAAAAACTGTATTAACTGGTTTTAGTAAATGACTCACCCGTTAACCGCTAGAGGAACGATGTACATGGGAAATTCCATTAGGTCATCCTGGTGGTCATAGATGAGTGTTTCAACCATAGATCCCTTCGAACTACCGAAGGAAACTCTAGAGGAAGACAAACAAGATGTATTTAAGCTAATGAAAACATATGCAAGTTATCTCTGGTACTCAGTTAGACACGATACTTTGATTTTTGTTTACTGTTAAGAAAGTCACACACTGAACTATCTGTGCATGGCTCGTGTATGGATCGAATCTCAAATGTTAACGTTAGAGGCTTTTAAACTTACCTCTCTTCTAATGAAGGGGACGGAGGACAGTGTAGTTTTCGTATCGCCCTCCAGCAGCATAGCGATGAGTCTGCGGACTTAAAAGTCTACAAAATTGAGTTTCGATGCCCGTGGCGGGTTAAGCGAAAAAGATAGCACACTGTGTAGCTTTGTGCTTAAGAACAGTAAAACAAACTTTATGTATCTTGGAAATAATATCAAAGCTATAATTGTATTATAAACATTCATTTTAAATCATTTTTTAAGCCTAAAATTTGATATTTATTAATACAATACTGAATATAAATTAATTACTATGACTTGATGTCCAGACGAATCTTTATTTCTTTACCACATTAAACTCGCAGAAATACAATTATAATTTAATTTTTAGCCACAGGATGAAACAGCCAACTTAGTCTACTTCCGGCAGGAAAAGACTGTTTTATTCTCTCACGAGATGAGTTGCCAATTACGTGTGATATTCCAGGAGATGTCGTCATCTGCAGCTCCTGGTACTTGAATTCGTTCGATGAGGAGACGAGAACTTAATGAATAGTCCAAAAGTATATAACCATTTTAATATTTAATTATTAACTAACTAAGGAAATACAGCCGTGCAGTTTCCAACATCTTCTCGCCCAACTCAAACAGTTTTATCAGTAGACTTATAGTTGTGCACCGTTACTGACTCTCAGCACATCTAACTGATACTATATTTCAGTCCATGTTAGCTGCAACACGTCCATAATTACAGTGGCTATGGCATCCGTTATTCTGGTCTTCACCTCCCTAATTTTTGCTACAGATGTGCAATACAAGATGTCCTTAACATACCTCCGAAGAAAAAAAAGTCAAGTGGAGAAATATCTGACAAACATGGAGGCGACAGAATTGGTCCACCCTGCAAGCCAAATGATTCATTAAGCCTTTTCTTTGATGTTTCCCGTTTTACGGGGTAGCACTGCAGGCTGGAATGAAAACCATAACAACTGTTTGAGTTGGGATACAAAATATTGAAAACCATTTGGTTTTATCTCTTTAGTTATTTAATTATTACATTTTAAAAATAGAAAAAAAAATTGGGCTTCCCTGTATCACTCTTCTAACCAGTTGAGTAATTCGACAAGCTAACTGCTAATATGCTTTTAACTAATAATATCACATGTTAAAAACACCTTTTCTTTGCCATAAACAGAGCTGTTCTCCAGGGCTGTAAGGTACTCTTTAAGTCGATATTGAAATTTTCTGTGATACCTCAAACTTATCAATTTCAAGAATTGAGGTCTTGAAATCTAATGGTTTAACACTTTAATTACTACCAGTAAAGCATTTCTATTAGCAGCCTAACATCCTCGGGCACTACAAAACCTACTGATGGAGCCTAACATCCTCGGGCACTACGAAACCTACTGATGGAGCCTAACATCCTCGGGCACTACGAAACCTACTGATGGACACCTACATAACAGTTCAAAACAGTTTGATTATGAAATTACTGTTAAATTAAAGTTTCGAACAATTTCTGTTCATGAGGCCCCCCCCCAATGGCACAGCGATTTGACCGCGAACATACAACCCTAGAAACCGTGTTTCGATACCCGTGCTAGGCAGAGTACAGATAGCCCACTGCGTAGCTTTGTGCTTGCTTACAACCACGTAACCAGCCGTTTGTGAAAGCAGTCCAGTTATCAGCTAAGAAAGTAAACTTTCTCAGAAAGTTTTTGATGTATTATACAAACTTTATTCATTATACATGAATATGTAAAGGAAACAAACACAGACGAAATACTTTTAGTTGCGTTTAAGAATGCTATAACTTATAATATACAATACATATATTTAATTAAACTTTAAATCAATACCTCAGGTAGCAAATTAGGCGAGTTATTTTATACAAATTATCTAACGTGTGTAAATGTTCTAAAGCGTTTGAATGAGCCAATAACAACATAAAATATGCATTGTTTACTATTTCGACAAATGTGTCTATAATGTCTGTCGAGAGAGTTTGTCTTTCAACGTGAAATGCTTTGGGTTTTAAGGCAACAAAATTTATACTACCAACTCCCTCTGGTGATAAATAAGTAATACATTACTGAAAGAGGTAAAATCAGATTTAAGGTTCAACATTAAGTGGTCTGAGTAACAGGTTCCTATACTTTTAGCATGAACTACTTACAAAACGTTAATATGTCAGTCTTACCTACAGTAACTGGATTAAAAAGGGCGTGACATTTAAAACAAATTACACTGAACGAAGAATCCAACTTATTTTATTAGTTAATATTGTATTATGAAAGACATTTTCTGTGTCATTCCTTTCTACAAAAAACAGTTTATATATAAGTATATATATATAAATCGTTATTTATACATGTGTTCGTAAGTAGTCACTCAGTAATTCAACGACATTGACAGCTGCTGTTGTAAGGGGTTAGCTTTAAAAAACAAGGAAGGTTCGAAACGAAACAGTCATGGATAAAGTTAAAAAAATAGTACAGCTAGTGGGCGAATCAGAAGTTTTTATTTAACAGTGTTTATGACGTTAATGAGTAATCTTAATATTAAATAACCTAAAGAAAAAACTATGATGTTATTCCTATGATAACAAAATTGGGTAACAATTTATATTTGACGGTTTTGAAGAAAGATCAAATATACGTGAAGGTGATAACCGTAGTTGGCTTGGTGTGAAAAGGTAACTTATATTTCTTTACTTTGATCTAAATTATCATTTGGAATCGAAACAAAACTAACCAGTCAACTCACATTTTACGATAGAGAATAATTTAAAATAATTTTGATCAGTGAATTATCTGGTTCTATTCGGTGCGCCCCCCAGCGGTACCTCTGACGGTCTTATGATGCTAGAAACCCGGTTTCCATACCAGTGGTGTGCATGACACACATAGCCCATTGTTCAGTATTCCAAAGACACAGGAAGACTTCCAAGTCGTATTTTGTAGTTGATTTAAAACACCTGCGTAGACCCACTTTTCTACATGTATACGAAACCTTTGAGTATTTATTGATGTGTGTGAGACCTAGTTTCACAAGGTGGTGTGTATCGGCAACACCTGTACCAACAGTTTTCTACGAAAACAGCTGTAACATAAAACTGCTTCACTGAAATCTCAAAAATAGGATCGCTTCCCGTTTATAGATGAGTCATCGAGAAGTTCAACCATTGACTGTTCGTTTCTTTGTGTACGTGACACGAGCCGCTGCAACGGATGTCACGTGGGAGCAGTTCTGCAAAGCAGTCCATGTTCTCACTCAATATCTATTAGCAAACTTTAAGCAGCATTATCATAAAATAAATATTTATAACTAGTTCCGTGTCGTAGCCACGTGATGACACAAAAAACAGGAAGAAATAGAAAATACAACAGAATGAAAAATTACAATTAAAAAAAATCAGAATCAAATACAATGGATATCAAAACAGGATAATGTAGAATAATACTTAAGTCATTATAATACATCTCTAATACGTAACAAATGTCCAGAACCCACATCAAAATGTTCGTTTCAGATATCTGAGTAAAGTCTAGAAAAGAACTGCCAGCGTTCACTGTCCTCAGTTTACTACTGACACTCTAGAGAGAAGATGGAATTCAACACCACTCTTATAAAGCAACCATTTCTTCAAAAAGTGATGCTCGATTGTGCAACACTGGGATGAAAACCATGGATCCTTAGATTCAGTTCGATACGCAAATCACTAGACCATGCCTGCCTACCATAACATAAAAAAAGTGACAGGATGAGGTTAGAGTTAATTTCATTATTAAACAAAAAGACAGTTAAATAAAGAATGAAGAACAATTTCTCTGTTAGTTTTCAGTTTAGTTCTATTCAAAGAGGTCTTCATTCATCAATCTTAGTTTATCAACAGGCAAATATAAAAGAGCACATCGAAGACTGGAATATTCAATGGAAGTACGCTTACAAGAAAAATCCAATTAGTGATAAGCCAACTGTCATTAGCGTATAGAGACGAAACGATGTTACCTTGTAGAATTTCCTCCTAGCCAGTGAAACATCTGTCAATTGCCATCATGGCCGCACCCATTGAGGGGTTTACAGTCATTATGTGATACACCACACAGAGACCTCATCTCTCGGTATACAGTTGTTAGGGAAACAGATTCGATAGAAAATGGTCACTATAACACCACAGGAGTAAACAATAAATAATGGTACTTGACCCTTGATTACATCATGCAGCAACTAACCATTCTTCTTCCTCAATAAGGAGGGTCAATGACACAGGACAAATACATAAAACAACATTATGAGTAGAGCACCGCACGCAGAAGTCATTTGGTTGGATACTTATACATCACTTTACTCAAGATTGGTTCTAACACACAGACACACACAAAACGTAGTTAGATGTTCATAGCTCCTTAAAGTAGGCCTAACACTGAAAACAAAATATGGGAAGGAAGTGTATTATGAGGTGAAAGGTCACAAACTGATAGGTTATCACATGATACAGGACTGTCTCTAAATGATAAGTCTTAGAAAGAGTGCCATTACCTCACGATGCAGGACTGATGACAACCAAAGGAATTTTGTGACGACAACAGTTACTGTGAGATTTGGGACTGAAACCAAGCAAGGGAAATTTGGGAATATAACCGTTACTACGTGATGCATAACTGTCACTCATTACACACAATGGAATAATTGGAAGAATATTTGAGATAAACTTACAAGAAAATTGTGAAAGACAGGTTTTGATCTTTAATTGAATATCTGGATGAGTGAACATACCCAGTGAAGTGAATGAAAACAGGTGTTGCTTTCCAAACAAAAAAACAGAGTAGCAGGGATAGATAACTTTAAAGATATATGTCTGACTATGAAAACAATTCATCGATAAATTTAACAGTCAACATTTGAAACACCAAACAATCATCAGTAACTTTAACATTACCCTCTAGAAAGTATATTTCAATGTCACAGCATGAGGTCTCTCAGGTATCTGGAGGTAGAGGAACCATTAAAAATATCACAATAATAATGAAGACGGAAAAAATGGCACATTTGGAACAGTGACACAGATAAAAAGATGTAACCAATAATAATTAGAAGTTTGGAAAAGTTATAATGTAACAAAATAACAACATTTATATGTACAAGTCTGCCTTTTTTAAATCTCTTTTGACACCATTTTTTCCATACTTTGCATTACTACCGGTAGTTTTTTTTTATTCGACACCATCTAATAAGAAATATTTACTGTCGCTTTTCATTACATTTTTTAAACGTAACTATTTTTTCGAGTAGAGATCACAGCGCATGACATTCACCAACCATTTTTTATTCTCAATGACAAAAAAATCTCTCCCGTGAGATCGTTTAGTTTTTCCTGTGCCAAAACTGGTTGTAACATTTTGTTATTTTGTGATTCACTTCTCCTGAGACATCTAATTAGGTGATCCGTAAACTGGAGATACGCACATGTGAACTAAAGTTTCAAGTCGGTCGGAAATTTTAGCACTAGATGCCTCATTAATTTTTAAGAATGGAACCGGAAAAAACATGGCGTCGTCTGATGTTTTACAGCTAGTAATCAAGGTTAGCACAAACCTCTGGCAACTACTTAAGTTTTTATAACGTCTAATTAGTTTAATTGGTTAGATGTTAACCCTGAAATATAGACATCCACTTGGTTATCACCACAAGAAAACCATACTATTTCATTCGTGAAGACAACTTAAATTCGCCTATTCAGTCCTGTTACTTTGGCAAAATATTCTACCAATATTTCTATTGTTAAGTTCGATAATAAGCCACTCTCTCCACATTATCGATGTGGGGGGGGGTGACTGAATCCAAAAGCTTGTTATACTGCTTATCAGTTTCTTACCCCCTTCGCTCCCAAAAAAACACTTAGTTATCACGTCTAGTTAAGATGGTGGCTTCAGAGTTACCAAGAAAATGCTATCGATACAATATGCAACGGAAAACTAAGGACGATAAATGTATTTTCAACTGAAGCTAACCCTAATTCTTTATCACATCTCTAACTCGGTTTCGTCTCCTATATCAGTTGCCGCACTTTCTTTCATACGATAATTCAGAAACACGTGTTCGTTGTATAAATTGCTAGGTAAGAAATACTCTATTCAGACCCAAAAGAAATTAAACAGACTGAGAAGAGATCTTTTTACCAATCACATTACAATGTGTGTTCAAAACGTTCACGAGACTTCTAGCTCCGGTCCCAGTTAAACGCAGAAATAGTCCGCAACACAGAGGATGTGTGGTTGATGAATTTTGTCAGTCACATCGATTGCACAATTAGAATACTAGGGAGAGGATAAAAGAACGCAAAAAATCACAAATCAAGTATTCTTCAGCACGTGCTCATGAGCTACGATGTTGTAAAGTCTACAAACATTTTAGTGCAGGGAACAAGAATATTGTAACAACTAAAGATATATTCTTGTAACCTAAGTCCGCTCTGAACAACAAATAAACAACTGATGAGTTTTACTAACTGTAAGAGGAGGCACAAATAAACAACTGATGAGTTTTACTAACTGTAAGAGGAGGCACAAACAAACAACTGATGAGTTTTACTAACTGTAAGAGGAGGCACAAACAAACAACTGATGAGTTTTACTAACTGTAAGAGGAGGCACAAATAAACAACTGATGAGTTTCACTAACTGTAAGAGGAGGCACAAACAAACAACTGATGAGTTTTACTAACTGTAAGAGGAGGCACAAATAAACAACTGATGAGTTTCACTAACTGTAAGAGGGGGCACAAATAAACAACTGATGAGTTTTACTAACTGTAAGAGGGGGCACAAACAAACAACTAATGAGTTTTACTAACTGTAAGAGAAGGCCTCGCTGTAAAAGATAAACACGTTATTTTATATTTGTTTGCTGTTTTCGGCTGACCAAAAAAATCAAAATGTGATGTAGTCACGTATTTCAGTAATAATATTCAATTAAAGATGTTGAAATGTGATGTATCTATATGGTTGAGTTGGGTTAAAAAACCAACAAATTAAACTATGTTTGAGTAACAATATTCAGTTTTTTGAATTGTTTAAAAACCCGCATGTTGCATTATTTCTACGAGGTTGAGCAACAATAATGAACTAAGAAGGTCATCATGTGGTGTATTTATTAAGTTGAATAACAATACTGAACTAAGGTCATCATGTGGTGTATTTGGTGTATATATTAAGTTGAATAACAATACTAAACTAAGAAGGTCATCATGTGGTGTATTTATTAGGTTCAGTAACAATACTAAACTAAGAAGACCATCATGTGGTGTATTTATTAAGTTGAATAATAATACTAAACTAAGAAGGTCATCATGTGGTGTATTTATTAGGTTGAATAACAATACTAAACTAAGAAGACCATCATGTGGTGTATTTATTAAGTTGAATAACAATACTAAACTAAGAAGACCATCATGTGGTGTATTTATTAAGTTGAATAACAATACTAAACTAAGAAGACCATCATGTGGTGTATTTATTAAGTTGAATAACAATACTAAACTAAGAAGACCATCATGTGGTGTATATATATTAAGTTGAGTAACAATACTGAACTAAGAAGACCATCATGTGGTGTATATATTAAGTTGAATAACAATACTAAACTAAGAAAGTCATCATGTGGTGTATATATTAAGTTGAATAACAATACTAAACTAAGAAGGTCATCATGTGGTGTATTTATTAAGTTGAATAACAATACTAAACTAAGAAGACCATCATGTGGTGTATTTATTAAGTTGAATAACAATACTAAACTAAGAAGACCATCATGTGGTGTATATATATTAAGTTGAGTAACAATACTAAACTAAGAAGACCATCATGTGGTGTATATATTAAGTTGAATAACAATACTAAACTAAGAAAGTCATCATGTGGTGTATATATTAAGTTGAATAACAATACTAAACTAAGAAGGTCATCATGTGGTGTATTTATTAAGTTGAATAACAATACTAAACTAAGAAAGTCATCATGTGGTGTATATATTAAGTTGAATAACAATACTAAACTAAGAAGGTCATCATGTGGTGTATTTATTAGGTTGAATAACAATACTAAACTAAGAAGACCATCATGTGGTGTATTTATTAAGTTAAATAATAATACTAAACTAAGAAGGTCATCATGTGGTGTATTTATTAAGTTGAGTAACAATACTAAACTAAGAAGGTCATCATGTGGTGTATATATTAAGTTGAGTAACAATACTAAACTAAGAAGGTCATCGTGTGGTGTATTTATTAAGTTGAATAACAATACTAAACTAAGAAGACCATCATGTGGTGTATATATTAAGTTGAGTAACAATACTGAACTAAGAAGGTCATCATGTGGTGTATTTATTAGGTTGAATAACAATACTAAACTGAGAAGGCCATCATGTGGTGTATTTATTAGGTTCAGTAACAATACTGAACTCTATAGGCTGTAATGTGTTATTTACATTTCAGAATATCCATTACAGTTTTTAACAAGTAAACATTACAAGGAGTTTTTAAACACTTTTTAATCCACGATTTGATGACACTGCTGTCAGTGATGACTAAATGTGGAATGGAGGAATTCTTGTACAGTTCTACAGTGGTCAGTTCTAAGACTAAAGGTCGATATTACCGATTACTGAGACGAATCATGCATCTCTCTTCTCTACTGCAGCCTCCCTCCTCTAAACGCTCGCCCTACAAGTCACGTGATGTGTGCACTAGACGTTTGAACTGATTGTGCTGTACGTCTTCTGTATGCACTTTTTGTTTCATTTGTTAAGTAAATCACTTTGTACGAGTGGTAAAACTGAGGGATGTCCTTGTTAAAATAAGTATTGGTCGCTCTTATTACCAAAATAACACACACGGAAAGAGACGCCACTGACCGGAAGTACATGTGTATACATTTAAAATTGTATTGATTCTTTTTAGGCCTCACATATTCATCAAACAGTGGTTAAGTGGGTTTATAGTTTACTTATAATGTTTGAGTCATCAGTTCTATATGCATAACCTTACTCAGGGTTTTCTCTTATCACCAACTGACAGTTTTCACCTGTGTTGTAGTGATCAGAGTATAACATTATTGTTATTATTATGTTCATCTATCTTATATTTATTATTCTACATTTTTTAAAAACTTGTTTATAATATTAACTAACATGTTGCACTTTCTCGGATGAACCCTTCAGTACCTTGACGTTAAGTTCGAAGGCTCATACCTTTAAAAATTCGTGTTTTGATACATGTGATAGGCACGACAAAAATAATCCATTGTGAAGTTTTGAGCTTAATAGAAATAAAGTTCCGAGTGGTTACAATCCAGTAAAGAAAATAATGACGTACTTTGTTCTCTTGTGGTCAGTTATACATTAAATTAACTACAGCTGACCCTCACCACAAAGACAGCATTTGATAACAACCACTTTCTCTTATTTCTAATCTGATTTAAAATTTAGTCTTAATGTTGTAACGTGGCAACTTCGGTTCGTTGGGGAGAAACGTGTCCATCACCCGTGCGATTTTTTGTTTTTTGAAGTTAAGCCACAAAGCTACACGATGAGCTATCTATGTCCTACCAACTAAGAGTATCGAAGCCTGGTTTCTTGCATTCGTAAGACACACCACTGTGCCACTGAGGGGACAACTCGTACGAAATGTCTGTTTGTCATAAAATGCTACGAGAAAGACGGAATATTCATTACTTACTAAACGACTTCCAAGTGGCTCAGCAGTATATCTGCGGACTCACACCGCTAGAATCCGGGTTTCAATACCCATTGGGGGCAGAGCACAGACAGCCCATTGTGCAGCTGTGTGCTTAATTCCAAACAAATAAAAACAAACGACAAATAATACAATAATAAACAGAAATAATTATCAGTGTATATTTTATCGACAATGTAGTAATAGGATTAACAAAATAAGAAATGTATATTTTCTTTTATCATTTATAAAATTGTAGTTCAACTGTTACTTGTCCATCATTGTTTAAATATGTTTCAATCAGTTAAGATTTACACAACACCCTAGGGTGCATTTGGTATGTTGACATGCATACTAAAGAGCTCTCACTGCATGTACACAAACGAAAGACAACCAAATTGTCAATAAAGAACGTCTACGTTGTTTGTGTTTGTTGGAAGTTACTTGGCTTTGATCGATTTTCAAAAAGTGCAACACGGGAAAGTGGGTTCAAGTCGTTAATCTTGTAAAACGATACCTTGAACCTGAGAAAATATTTATCATTTTAAAACAACCTTATCTGTAAATTGTTAGAAAGGGCAAAACGCTGAAATCAAAACGAAGGTCGAAACAGTTTGTGGGTTTCAAGGAACTCTTTTACTACGCTCCTTGATGTTCACTGTGTGCCTTTCGAACGTCTTGTTAAAGAATTCGGGTGTTCTTAAGTGTGTAGCCGTTTCGCTCAAGGTTAGGCTTAATTCTTTTAATTAGATAATTGTAAACCACAGATTCTCGTGGTTCTTTCCAACTAGCTTAGGCTTGATTCTTGTAACTAGATAATTCTAAACCACAGATTCTCGTGGTTCTTTCCAACTAGCTTAGGCTTGATTCTTTTAATTAGATAATTCTAAACCACAGATTCTCGTGGTTCTTTCCAACTAGCTTAGGCTTGATTCTTGTAACTAGATAATTCTAAACCACAGATTCTCGTGGTTCTTTCCAACTAGCTTAGGCTTGACTCTTTTAATTAGATAATTCTAAACCACAGATTCTCGTGGTTCTTTCCAACTAGCTTAGGCTTAATTCTTTTAACGATATGATTGAAGACATTCCACTACACAGCTCCGTAAACTGTAATCCATCTTAACTCTTCAAGTCCGATACAGACTCGCATTCTGAAGCCCAACCTTAGGCTTAAGAATAAACTCGAAAATTATTTGTACGGAGCGTCTCTTGTTTGTTTGTGCTGTTATGTAAATGTTAATAAAAATTCCAGAAACATCAGCCAAAACGTAATGTAAATCTCATTATCATGGCTCGTGCATTATTTAATTATTGTTGTTTGTACAAATATTCTTGATTGCAACTTGAATTATGTTTTTCATTATCACAACCATGTCAATTTTTAAATGCCCCCTCAACACACTTCATTTAATTTCAACGAAGGTCACCAACATTGTTCACTTGTGTCAAAAAAGTCTGCACATATAAAGTCACGATTTCTCCTTCAACAAACAACCGACAGGTGCTACTCTAGGACTAGTTTTTCTCCTAGTAACCCCTGACCTACTCCTTTTTAAACCATTTCTTATACCTGGCACAATTCCAAGAACAGATTCGTGCTTAGCGGTCAAATGTTTTCAAACATGCAATGTTTATGACATGGTAACATAAAACTATATATCTATGTAACGAATATTTTAAGAAAAAGAAAACAAGTCGGAAACACTAGCTTTATATTTTGTGAACATTGGTATCCACAAGTTGTCGTCAAGAAAACATGAAATCACGAAAACTTAATATTCACAAAAATATACATTTTTAATATCATAGACTTACAATTCTGTATCAATACAGCTTTTGAACTTCACATAAAGCTTTACGATGACTATGTGCAATAGTTGTCTCTAATTTAACAGTGCAAGACTAGAGGGAAGGCAGGACTATCTGTGCTAACAGTCTCTAATTTAACAGTGCAAGACTAGAGGGAAGGCAGGACTATCTGTGCTAACAGTCCCTAATTTAAGAGTACAAGACTAGAGGGAAGGCAGGACTATCTGTGCTAACAGTCCCTAATTTAACAGTACAAGACTAGAGGGAAGGCAGGACTATCTGTGCTAACAGTCCCTAATTTAACAGTGCAAGACTAGAGGGGAGACAGCTATTCATCACCACACACCGCCAACTCTTGGATTGACCGACACATAACTCCCCCACGGCTAAGAGGGCAAGCATGTTGGTTGTGACAGGGATTTGAACCACTGATCCTCAGATGACGAATGTAGCGCTCTGACTACCTAGCCATAGTGTCATATGACAAACATGGATAGACAAGTAATCTTTAACCCTGTAAAGCACTAAAACTACTAAGCTCGCGAATAAATCTCGTTACAATCGAGAAATAACAACATTTAAATAAAAAACGAACTTGGCACATGTTGTTCAAAATGTTTTACCACATAGTTTGTTGTTTATATTCTGGTAAAACCTGTGAGTGAAGTTACGTGTTGTATATTACACTGTAGCAAACATGTGAGTGAAGTTACGTGTTTATCATATGTCCACAGCGCCACTGGTTGATAAACAACGGGATGTTCCACTCGCTTTAATACAAATAACGAAGGATAAGAACACACTCTAATATTTTTATGTTTTAGTAGCTGTTCTCACACTGTTGGATTTTAGCATCACAAGTCCGTAAACTTATCACTAACCCAGAATGAGCTGATATTCTATGTATGTGGACTTCCAACTATCAGCTGGTAATAAAAAAAAAAAAAAAAACGACTTGAACATCTATAAACATTAAAGACCACAAATACTATATATAAATAAAGAACTCAATAAGCACCTTAACATTATTTGCCCCTCATGAAAGATCTGTAACTTTTACGGACAAAAACATTTCTTGTACACACTTGAACTATTTTATATATACAGTCTAACAGTGATTATTCGTCGAATTGTTTTATTTTGTTTTTTCCTCACAGAAATGCGTTAACTTCCAAGAGAAGCAGACTGTAACAACGCAGCTCTGCCAGGAAATTGTGAAACGTTCTGACAGTTTCCTTTTGTTAAAAAACAACAACAACTCGTATTAATAACATGAAATTGTGAAACGTTCTGACAGTTTCCTTTTGTTAAAAAACAACAACAACTCGTATTAATAACATGAAATTGTGAAACGTTCTGACAGTTTCCTTTTGTTAAAAAACAACAACAACTCGTATTAATAACATGAAATTGTGAAACGTTCTGACAGTTTCCTTTTGTTAAAAAACAACAACAACTCGTATTAATAACATGAAATTGTGAAACGTTCTGACAGTTTCCTTTTGTTAAAAAACAACAACAACTCGTATTAATAACATGAAATTGTGAAACGTTCTGACAGTTTCCTTTTGTTAAAAAACAACAACAACTCGTATTAATAACATGTAAAGTTTATCTGCTCTCGTCAATTATCCATCTGTCAGAGGATCTGTGTGTCAGTCTCTTAATCCGACGCCAGTCCAAGTTTTCTTGAAGCATTAGCTTGGTGGTTAGGGTACTCGACTCGCAATGTGCGAGTCACGGGTTGGTGTCCCGTCACCGAACATGCATGCCATTTTATCTGTTGGAGCATTGTAATGTTACCGTCAAACCCATTATTCGTTGGTAAAGAGTAGTCCAAGCGTTGCTAGTGGATGGTGTTGAGTACTTGCCTTCCATCTAGTGCATCATTTCAAAATTAGGAACAGCTAGGGTAGATAGCCCTCGATTACCTTTGTGTGAAATTCACACAAATAGGAAGTATTAGGTCAAAACTCACCAATCTGAGCCATGAACATACAAAGAATATTGGTTATGTCATCTCAGGCGACATTGTTTTATAAATGTTCTTTGTGTGTGTCTATCACACTGATTAAGAAACGAAGCACGATTATTCAGTCTAGGTTTGTGATTACAAAAACTACGTTACATAATTTAGTTGTTGTTTTTTTTATTTGCTTGTGTCCTGTAGCGAACGGAGCGTAAATAACCCAGTGTGTTGCTAGCTATATACGTTAAGAAAAAAAGTTATTTCTGAGAATGTTTTTAAAAGCACCATAAAAATACGGAATTCTTAACACAGCTGACTTTCGTTACCACATTCAAGGTCGTTTTCCAGACCAAGGTTGAGCTATGACTTCCAAAGTTCCGAGTAATTTCCGTTAAGGCGGTGACAGATTGCATTCCACCAGTTAGGACGACTTTCCAAACTATAAAGCTTACCTGTAAAATGATCCAATAAAAATACTGATGGTTCACAGCTTCTCTAGAAAGAGGACCAATTACCACGTAAAACTGTATGTCGAATTACTTTACTTGATATAGAAAGTCGAGCGGTGTGGTTCTATAAACGGTTAGTCGTGTGACAGACATACAAATACATGTAGATACATATAAGATCGAACCAATTTTATGCACCACGAGACAAGAGTCAGAAACCTACAGCAGATATTAATGGTGAGCTGTTTCATCTTTTTTTTAATTTTCACGTCAAGCTACTCAAGGGCTACCCTGCACGTAGCCCTCCCTAGATAGACTAGGGAGGGAGGGCAGCTAGTAAAGATAAACTTATATATATATTAATTATCGTTAGTGTTTCCACAATTACATCAAACTCCTCAAACATTTGACGTAGACGGTACACCATAAAGCTAAGCTGCCCGGCCTTAATTTATATTTATATGATTAGATACCGGACATGTTATTAACATTCCCTGCTCCATACTTCACTGTAGAACTTGCGTACGATCAATTACATAATCAGAATATTTGGCATTTTGTGTTCACAAAAATTCACGTATATATGGGTGTGGCGGAAACCGATTTGTAATAGCAACATTTTATTACGCATCCCTTGTTCTGGTGTAGAATGATTTATGGAGATAGTGAGCTGGTAAAGCAAGCAGCCTAACGTTAAAGTAATAAGTGTCACTGTACAATCAAGGACATCGCAGATTTACTGGTTAAGAAAGAGAATCTCGTGCCGTTCAAGAATTTAAACTTTTTTATAAAAGACCTGGATCAAAAATATATATCCAGTTTCTCATTAACTCGACTTGAATTCTTTTGTGAAACATTTGTTTAACTTCTATTTCTCTCCAGAATTTCCACAAAAAACTGGAATAATTTAATTTTGACAGTAAAGCTAGAAAAACAAACCTTTACTCTCAATCGCGGGTTCGAATCCTCGTCACACCAAACATGCTCGCCCTTTAAGCCGTGGGGGTGTTATAATGTGACAGTTAATCCCACTATCCGTTGGTAAAAGAGTAACTCAAGAGTTGGCGGTGGGCGATGATGACTAGCTGCCTTCCCTCTAGTCTTAGGGACGGCTGGCGCAGATAGCCCTCTTTGCGCGAAATTCAAAAACAAACAAACAAAAACTTACTCTCAATGCAATAACAATATTTTTTCTTTCGGCCAGCGTTTGGCCATTACGGCTTTATCAGAGCTAGTTGTACATGAACTAGTATTGGTGAAGCTAAAACATGATATATTTATTGTTAAATCATTTATAGAGGTCGCTCCAAACCTTTCACTTTGTGTTTTTAAATATTCCATAGATCACGCAGTAAAAAAAACACAAACAACTATATACTTACGAATCGTAGTGCATTGTACGAAATAAAATGAAATACCATTTTTTGAGTGAATAACGTTAACTAGCTGTTTTCTTAGAGTTTTAGCGCTTGAAACCAGAAAACGGCTAGAGCGGTTAACCCTCAAGTAGCTTAAAAAATAAACACACCAACTTATTTTGCACGTATTAATAACCTGACTAATGGTTTAAAGAACCCACATGTGTCTGTTTGGTAAGCGACAGTTTGCTGTTTTTCACACTACATAATGTATTAATAACAGCTAGAATTAGATCTGCAAAAAAGGAAATAAATCTGGTATTGAACCGAAAACGATGCTTACAAGACTGACAGTCAACAGTAAAGGGAAACAACCTCAACAGACATACCTTCTGTCTGTAACTAACCACATTATATGTAATGGTGTTATAAAGATTGACAGTCAACAGTAAAGGGAAACAACCTCAATAAACATACCTTCTGTCTGTAACTGACCACATTATATGTAATGGTGTTATAAAGATTGACAGTCAACAGTAAAGGGAAACAACCTCAATAGACATACCTTCTGTCTGTAACTGACCACATTATATGTAATGGTGTTATAAAGACTGACAGTCAACAGTAAAGGGAAACAACCTCAATAGACATACCTTCTGTCTGTAACTGACCACATTATATGTAATGGTGTTATAAAGACTGACAGTCAACAGTAAAGGGAAACAACCTCAATAGACATACCTTCTGTCTGTAACTAACCACATTATGTGTAATGGTGTTATAAAGACTGACAGTCAACAGTAAAGGGAAACAACCTCAACAGACACACCTTCTGTCTGTAACTAACCACATTATGTGTAATGGTGTTATAAAGACTGACAGTCAACAGTAAAGGGAAACAACCTCAATAGACATACCTTCTGTCTGTAACCAACCATAGTATGTCTAATCTTAGCTCAATGTCACAGAGATGGTGATAAGAACAGAAGATAAGTTTGTGCTTTGAAAGTAACGGGCGATCCGCGCATGCGTTGTAACAATTAATGAGGGGATATTAGAGTACAATTTCCGACGGTTGCATGGTTGCATCGTTTCCAACCAAGTAACTAGAGAACTCTGTTACGCTAATATGTGCCCTTTAATCGACTGTAAAATCAGTCACACTCGACGGGTCTTTATTTTTGTCACATTTCACAGTATCTTAGAATGAAGTAAATATACAACTAACAGTGTTAACACACACGATGTTGTGTAACATTTACAGATCTTTGATGGAAATAAAAAAACAAACAAGAATAATTCCTGAAATCTGGATCACAATCGTAGGATGAATCATTAAATAGCGACAACAGGAATCTGTAATAAATGTATTCCATATTTCTCCTTTGTGAATTCTAGTTTCTTTCTACTCGACTGACTTTAGATAATACGTATCACTTCTTATATTCCACAAGTTTTTACACAACCATCAGAACTAGAACTTCAACTGCCTTAGATGTACAGAACTGAAATACGGAAAAGGTTTGAAACATTAACACTGAACAAACAATCAGACATGCCTACCAACACTCTGTCGTCTGTGGCTTATCATGCGATAGGAAATACCAAAATTGGCTTTTCTGTTTTACAATCGACCAATAGTACGCAACTGTGTGCATAACATTCATGTTACAAAATCGAATGACGTAAGCGAGTCGTTTTCTGGTATACACTACCTTAGTCAGCTGTCCCCCCCGCCGAGGATTTATAATATTGGTGCAAGAAACTGTTATTTCAAACACGTTGGTTCAAATTTCATGTATACAGTTCAACCTAACCCTGTTTGGCTATCATGGTTTGTTTGTACAGTTCATATATACAATCTAACCTAACCATGTTTGAATATCTTGGTTTGTTTGTACAGTTCATATATATATATATATATATATACAATCCAACCTAACCATGTTTGAATATCTTGGTTTGTTTGTACAGTTCATATATACAATCTAACCTAACCATGTTTGAATACCTTGGTTTCTTTGTACAGTTCATATATACAATCCAACCTAACCATGTCTGATCCTTTTGATTTCCTTGTGCAATGTAATTAGTGTTTTGTTAGATGTCCAGCATAAGTTAAGACTTCTAATATTTTTATGTATACCGTGCTAGCATATATGTATCAACCATATGCACTTTTGTTTTATTTATGAGAGTTCCGAAAAACAACGAGAACTGATAGGCGTTTAGTTATAAAAGCATACTTCAACGTTTAGTTATAAAAGCATACTTCAACGTTTAGTTATAAAAGCATACTTCAACGTTTAGTTATAAAAGCATACTTCAACGTTTAGTTATAAAAGCATACTTCAACGTTTAGTTATAAAAGCATACTTCAACGTTTAGTTATAAAAGCATACTTCAACGTTTAGTTATAAAAGCATACTTCAACGTTTAGTTATAAAAGCATACTTCAACGTTTAGTTATAAAAGCATACTTCAACGTTTAGTTATAAAAGCATACTTCAACGTTTAGTTATAAAAGCATACTTCAACGTTTAGTTATACAAGCATACTTCAACGTTTAGTTATACAAGCATACTTCAACGCTCTCTTAGAATGTGAGGTTATTTTGTAAACTTTAAGTATCAACACAATTAGATGCTAAAACACCTGTTTTAAAATAATAAAATATTATCACATCTGAACAGTGAACCTTACTGAACAGTACTTGCAAGGTATCACAGCACAAATAATGGCTTTGTTCTCCAAAATTTATCTCTTGATAAAGTCCACTGTAAATGTACGAAACTATTTGGGACTGTCATCAAACTATATGTAATACCCATTATAATACGATATTGACAGTTCTGGTTAAGTCAAGATTATATTTACATGACATATTCTACTTTCTTTGTAAAATGTATTGTGTTTTAACAGGAGTTGTGTAACATTCACAAAATGTTTCACTTATTATGGAAGATTAGGAAAAGCCATTTTACACTAAACACGTTACTATAGCACCAGTATATTACACTACACACGTTACTATAGCACCAGTATATTACACTACACACGTTACTATAGCACCAGTATATTACACTACAGACGTTACTATAGCACCAGTATATTACACTACACACGTTACTATAGCACCAGTATATTACACTACACACGTTACTATAGCACCAGTATATTACACTACACACGTTACTATAGCACCAGTATATTACACTACACACGTTACTATAGCACCAGTATATTACACTACACACGTTACTATAGCACCAGTATATTACACTACACACGTTACTATAGCACCAGTATATTACACTACACACGTTACTATAGCAACCAGTATATTACACTACACACGTTACTATAGCACCAGTATATTACACTACACACGTTACTATAGCACCAGTATATTACACTAAACACGTTACTATAGCACCAGTATATTACACTAAACACGTTACTATAGCACCAGTATATTACACTACAGACGTTACTATAGCACCAGTATATTACACTACAGACGTTACTATAGCACCAGTATATTACACTACACACGTTACTATAGCACCAGTATATTACACTACACACGTTACTATAGCACCAGTATATTACACTAAACACGTTACTATAGCACCAGTATATTACACTAAACACGTTACTATAGCACCAGTATATTACACTAAACACGTTACTATAGCACCAGTATATTACACTAAACACGTTATTATGCCACCATCTGTACGTATTTGTGCCAGTATTTTTATGTACATATAACAATTAAAGTAATATTTACTAGACAATATTATTTCAGCTCATGACGTAATGCATATTTAAGCACGTGACTTGCTGAAATGTTCAGAACGATATCAACAGCGTAACAAATGTTGATAGTTGGATTTACAAATGACATATTGATGATGGCCATTACAGAAATGACATCATTTGAAGTTTTCCCTCGTTTTCTTACATTGTCTTAGATTTCCTCTTAGTCTGATTGAAGTGTTTTTTTGTTGTGTATATATACACACGTCATCACTGAGGCAGACGGCAGCACAACCTATGTAGGGATGTCTCGGATTGTTTATTGATGTTTTAAATACCTCCTCAATAGGTTTTCAGAGCTTTACAACACTATATAGTGTTTAATTTTACATATACAGTGACTGATTCACGAGTTCTAGAAATGTCTGTAAATATCATAGCAAAAGGTTTGAATTTCTTATTCTTTTTTTATTACATTATAACTCAAAAACTAATACAATGCTATCAACCAATGTTAGTGAAGTAATAGTTTCAAACATTTTTACTTTCATTAATAGCCAGTACTAATTTAAAAATCGTAATTCTAATGTAAACGATGTTATCGTTACCCCTTGAAGGTAGCTTTCTTACAGAGCTTCGGTTTTCCTTGAAAACCTTAAGTACAGGGTGAAACATGAATTATCAGCCAACAACAGTTCAAACCTCACTGTATTTAGAACTTGGTTATACATACTACCTTCGTATGTCTATTGAAACATTGCATTGAAAAACAATATGTAAAGAAAACTTGCCAAACGAGAAAGTAAATATATGGATGGCTAATATCAAACACTCAAAAACAATGTAAATAAGATAGTCGGGGTGACATTTGTATCATACCTAGATAATAGTACAGACAAGAATTAACATATATATTTAACTGTTTAGTCACAACTGAGTTTATTTATCCTATTTTGGTCTGTTACATTCTTTTACACTGTGTGACTGTACTATTATGTACGAATGATACAAATACAATCCATTCTATCTTGTTTTTTAAGGTTTAATATTAGCTATCCATATATTTATTTCCTTTTTTTAAAAAAAAAAATTTTCTTGTAATACTGGTGACTAAAAGTTGGCTTTACCTAACCCTAAAAGTCACGTGTAAACTGTTTCTCACTCTTTTTATATTTTCGTAAGAGTACCATTTTAATATCCTTCCGCGTGTATAAAGAAGTGAAAAACATCAGTTAAAAATGTGATATTTAGTTATTGTAGTGAAATAACTATTTCTTTAAATTTAGAGATGTTAAATGGGACATACGGGAACTTCGTATTGTGTTCAGAAAATCTGTCAAGTTGACATTTAATACGTACAATAATTAGAAGAAAAAACAGACATCAAACACTAGTTTCAGTTAGTTCTGACTCAGCACGGCTACGTGGTTATGGTACTGGACTCGCAATTTAGAAGTTCGAATCCCCGTCACAACAAGCATGCTCGCCATTCCAAGCTTAGGGGCGTTATAATGTACGGTCAATCCTACTATTCGATGGTAAAAAGAGTAGCCCAAGAGTTGGCGGTGGGTACTGATGACTAGTTGCTTTCCTTCTAATTTTACACTGTTAAATTAAGGACGGCCAGCGCAGATAGTCCTCATGTAGCTTTGGGTGAAATTCAAAACAAAGATAATACATCTACTTTGTAAGTTGTAGAACTATACACCATTAAGATGTAGATATATGATGTGTTTCTGATTTCTTTGTACTAAGTTTCTACTCGAGCCATTCTTCCAGAACGTTGTAAGGTTTAGGTGATAAAGCAGTCTTCTTGGTCATGATGGCTAACAAAAAATCACAGCTTAGGAAGAAACATTGCTCTAAATATACTACTATGTGGAGCTAGAAAAAAAAAATCGGACTTAAGTGGTATAGCTTTATAAAAGATTATTTAAATATAGGTTTAAAGTTTCAATGTTAAACCTGGGTCAAGGTAAAGAATAAATAACATCTTTAAGCTAAAGTATCAATAAGGAATTTCGAAAACTTTTTTTTTTCATCTTTGTTACAACAAATAGGATT
Organism: Tachypleus tridentatus; assembly: GCF_004210375.1. Lineage (NCBI taxonomy): Eukaryota > Metazoa > Arthropoda > Merostomata > Xiphosura > Limulidae > Tachypleus > Tachypleus tridentatus. The sequence continues at coordinate 150,399,707 of NC_134830.1, forward strand.
TCCACTAACCCTAACATTCTGTTCTTCAAAATGGACTTGATTTACGTTAAGATAGCCAACACTCTAAGCCTGTTTCTGATTCATTACACTACACCGAGCATGGCGATCCAGGGTTACTACCGCTAAATAACAACAACATGTCAGAATATTATCTTCAGGTTCTTTACCTATTCTGTTATCAAGTGGAACGGGTTGTTCTTTTTTGTTGAAACTTTAGACAGCGTTTGTTGATTACGATTCTGAGCTCACCAGCTGGGGTCGCGTACAAGTCTATCAAATCTGATATTTCAGCTAATCGTATTGAGTTCCGAAACGGGTAGCTTGAAACAAGTTACCTTTGTTATTCAAAATAGGAAACGAAACGTGTTTGGGAAGAAAAAAAAAAAAAAATTGTGACACTCTTGAATGGCTCAATGGCCTGGAACGTCGTTGTCCAAGTTCAACACCACGTTGGAATCAACATAAATTTTGTTGTTGAAAACGTGTGTGTACTTGGTCACGATACGGAAGACCTAAACAGCTCGTGGGCCGAAGCTTCACAACTGACTGTGCTGTAACAATATTAACAGTATGTACACAAAGACCTTATTGTTTAGCTAACAATGAACAGAAGCATATTCGGGCGAAAACCTCATAATCGTAAAACAACTATTATTAGTACCATAAAAGTTGCCCATCACATGGTTACAACATTTCAAACGTCAGAAAGATGACGTCTTAAAGGAATTGAAAAAGAAACACAGACCCTTTACTGTTATCACATAAACTTTAACAACTATAATACTTGAACCAGTGATTTATAAATTTCTTTAACCACTTAACAGCTTCCAAGTGAATTATTAACAGTGTGATTTTTAAATTGAACAAAATACACTGAATAGAACCATAACGCGCATAACTGGGTATCAAAAGGGTGGATACAGACGTTTGGTATTTGAGAATAAAGTCACACTTTCAACTGCAAAGTGTGTTTTTCGTTTCACAAATGTAAACACTGATTGAGATCTTACTTTTTGGATTACATCATTACGTTTGTGTGTAATTGTAGACTGTCTCAATTCTTCCAAAGAGAGCAAGTTAAAATAATTGGGGTCATTCAACTATTTCGTGCAAGATCATGCCCTCTGACCTCAATATCACGTGATGTAACGCACAGAAGTGAATAAAACACAGCTAACTGATAAATCAACTGAAAATAAAAAAATGATGTTAAACTCACTTTTAGCTTTGAGATAACCAAAAATAACAGGTTTGACCATCTTAACGCTTGTCATAAAATGAACAGCTTAGAAAGCTGGAAAATTTCACTAGTGGACATCTTTTGAACACAGCACAGTTATTTGTTTTTTATCTTTTTCAATCCTTGTTGGAGAAGAACATATTCGACTTTTCTCACCCAGCTTTGTTCTGGCGCCATCTATAATTATGTGTAATGTATTTAAACATTTCTTTATTATTATTAGAACAACAGACAACAAAAACTAACTAAAAATTGAAAGTTCTTAACCAAGCTACCAATCATTTCAAAACTAAAACAGAAAATTACACAAAACTCGTCACTGTAAAATGCCCTCTTCTTCACAAAGAATTCTTGAATCAAAAGAGCTCAAAGTTTTGAACTGTCTAAGGTTGTTGTTTTTTTTCTAAGTATAAGAATATTACTCTTGTTAATTATAAATGTTGTTTGAACCGACGAGAAAAGACACGATTAGACATGCCAATCAGTAATGAAACGTAGTACGTTACAAGAAATGCCCTGTTGAAACTAACGTAATGTTTCTGTTTCCAGGTTCCTGTACGGAGGAACAATACGTACAGTACTCGATATTAGTGAACGATCTCCATATGCCAGTACAGTGACGTAACGCAGCAGATGACGTCACGCATGACATATTTACCACCGATATATTAACTTCATTGAGAAGTCCTGACCACCCAACAATACAACGACACCTTAGTTAGACATATGGTTTGAGGAACACTCACAGCTTTTTCGGAGGAAATATATCCCTAAATGGTGGATCATGAAAGATATAGAAACAAATTCGATTACGCTGATCTCCATACAAACAGAAAGCCTGGCGTATCAAAGCTTTCAAGACAGCATCTGGTTCTAAACCTACACCTCAAGCTAATCTAGAGCAGACAAAGAGAAAAACTAGACAAGCTATAAAAACCATTCTGATGAAGACAAGAGTAACCAAGATAAAACAAAGAAATGGACACAAGATTCGAGAACACCCACGAACTTCAGACTACATCTTGAAATTAACACTTGTTAAGGTATTAACAAAAAGAAAACTAGAATTCTACTGGATTTCTACACATTAATTTATGCTTTAGTTCAGAATAAAAGTGGAAAATTTATCTAAATGTGTCGATTACACTGACCACGACGGCCTTCACAGAACTTTATTACTACAAAACTAGTGCGTAATCGTATTAAAAATATTAGCACGATAGAAAATGCAGAACGTAAGTCTAAAAACAGTATAGAACGTAAACTTCATTTTTATTAACATTCAGAATGCAGGCATGTATGGTGTATACATCAGTATTTGTACAAGAGAATTAATATAATAACATCATATCGTACAAAGCTTCGTACACACAGATATGTACAGACTAAACTCTGTGTACCTAACCTCCACACTAGGAGTATGTACAGACTAAACTCTGTGTACATAACCTCCACATTAGGAGTATGTATAGACTAAACTCTGTGTACATAACCTCCACACTACGAGTATGTATAGACTAAACTCTGTGTACATAACCTCCACACTACGAGTATGTATAGACTAAACTCTGTGTACATAACCTCCACACTACGAGTATGTATAGACTAAACTCTGTGTACATAACCTCCACACTACGAGTATGTATAGACTAAACTCTGTGAACATAACCTCCACACTAGGAGTATGCATAGACTAAACTCTGTGAACATAACCTCCACACTAGGAGTATGCATAGACTAAACTCTGTGTACATAACCTCCACACTAGAAGTATGTATAGACTTAGCTCTGTGTACATAACCTCCACACTAGAAGTATGTATAGACTAAACTCTGTGTACATAACCTCCACACTAGGAGTATGCATAGACTAAACTCTGTGTACATAACCTCCACACTAGGAGTATGCATAGACTAAACTCTGTGTACATAACCTCCACACTAGGAGTATGCATAGACTAAACTCTGTGTACATAACCTCCACACTAGGAGTATGCATAGACTAAACTCTGTGTACATAACCTCCACACTAGAAGTATGTACAGACTAAACTCTGTGAACCTAACCTCCACACTACAAGTACGTATAGACTAAACTCTGTGTACATAACCTCCACACTACAAGTATGTATAGACTAAACTTTGTGAACCTAACCTTCACACTAGGAGTATGTATAGACTAAACTTTGTGAACCTAACCTTCACACTACAAGTATGTATAGACTAAACTCTGTGTACATAACCTTCACACTACAAGTACGTATAGACTATACTCTGTGTACATAACCTCCACACTACAAGTACGTATAGACTATACTCTGTGTACATAACCTTCACACTACAAGTATGTATAGACTAAACTCTGTGTACATAACCTTCACACTACAAGTATGTATAGACTAAACTCTGTGTACATAACCTTCACACTACAAGTATGTATAGACTAAACTCTGTGTACATAACCTTCACACTACAAGTATGTATAGACTAAACTCTGTGTACATAACCTCCACACTACAAGTATGTACAGACTAAACTCTGTGTACATAACCTCCACACTACAAGTATGTACAGACTAAACTTTGTGAACCTAACCTCCACACTACAAGTATGTATAGACTAAACTTTGTGAACCTAACCTTCACACTACAAGTATGTACAGACTAAACTTTGTGAACCTAACCTTCACACTACAAGTATGTACAGACTAAACTTTGTGAACCTAACCGTCACACTACAAGTATGTATAGACTAAACTTTGTGAACCTAACCTTCACACTACAAGTATGTACAGACTAAACTCTGTGAACCTAACCTCCACACTACAAGTATGTATAGACTAAACTTTGTGAACCTAACCTTCACACTACAAGTATGTACAGACTAAACTTTGTGAACCTAACCTTCACACTACAAGTACGTATAGACTAAACTCTGTGTACATAACCTCCACACTAGAAGTATGTATAGACTTAGCTCTGTGTACATAACCTCCACACTAGAAGTATGTATAGACTAAACACTGTGTACCTAACCTCCACACTAGAAGTATGTATAGACTAAACACTGTGTACCTAACCTCCACACTAGAAGTATGTATAGACTAAACACTGTGTACCTAACCTCCACACTAGAAGTATGTACAGACTAAACTTTGTGAACCTAACCTCCACACTACAAGCACGTATAGACTAAACTTTGTTTACACAACCAGTACTAAACTTTTAAAATTCTGTCTGCTGGCTAATAGCCCCGATGGTTCTCACGTTTATTAGAAGCTATGTCACTCAGAATAAAATAATCCTGACAGTTGGAGGTAACAAGTAATTTTAAGCTGTGTGTTATCTGACGGTAATATAAGCTATGTATCAACCCCCCTCCCCCCACAGACACATATACAGGGAAATCAGAGACACCCAAACAGTAGAAGGTTCTCTCCATGTAATCTCACTCTATTGTAGATGTGCGTGTTTTCGGGGTCAGAGCTAAGCACGTTCACAGAAGAATATTTCCAGCGATAACTGGAGAGCGTAACGATTTTTGCTTCTGTTAAATGAAGTATCTAGATATCCTAGAAGTGGGCAACAAATCATACCCTCCCCATGGTCACCTGCAGCATAAACGTGAGAGGTGGATTTTTCTCCTTAAGACACACCTGCATGTCCAGGCCGTCGCCATGACAACCAAACAGCTTATTTTCACCATGCGGATGTACAAAGATGAGTATCGAGCGTGTTGGTGGCTCCATCTTTAAAATACTGAAACAACAATGAAGATAACAGTTTACTGACCACCAGAGTGGTGAGAAACAGCCATTCACTGACCGCCAGGATGACGGGAATCTTAACTTTTTGATGGCAGTTCACTGACTAGCAAGGTGATGTAAATCTCAACCTCTCGATAAAATCTCACTTACCACGAAGTTTATACACACTTGAATGAATGCGTTCAAAATCCACATTACAAATTGTAAACAAAAATATTTACTTTTTCTTACCAATTTTTAGCCACTCCAGAAAAACTCCCACGAGAGGGTTTACAGTAAACATTAAAAATGACGTAAAATATACAGGGTGGCCCGTAAGTCCCTACCCATCCATATATCATGTATATACAGTGTATCTGTGTGGTGTCACCAGTATTCTTGTGCTCATGTACCCACGTACTTGTCACAATACGCTCTTCAAGTGTAAATGGGCTTACATCGGCCATATTTCATTCTCCAATGAATAAATATTTCCTGCAATGTATTTTCTGTTTGTGTTCTGGGTCAAAGCTACATAATAGGCTGTCTCCGCTGAGTTCATTGCGGAGATCGAATTCCGAATTTTAGCGTTATGAAACTACATTACTAGAATAAAATGTCCTCACCTTCTTACAATTATATCAAAATGACGTCATTCGTTAGGACGAGAACAAAGTAATTAGATAAAAGAAAACAAAAAGCTGATACTTCTCTAAGCATCATTCTACAAAGTGTACTGATATAACATCTACTTTCGCGTGCCGTAAATTCCATATGAAACAGGTGCGAGCGAAATCACATGACGCGCACGTGACACTGCAATGTATCTATGACGTCATTAAACAAGACAGATGGCTAACCTCGTTGCACAAGTTTTGTATCTCTACACTTGCGTATGAGTTAAATGCACAAAATATTCGTGCGATTACTTTAAAACCAACCAGAGATCAAAATAATAAATAGAGAAGAAAAAAGGTGATATATAATCACGAGCTTGTCGGATTTCTGGTTAATAACCTAAGTCAACGATAATTCGCAAAATCAGTCAAAAAAACAGCAACAACAACAAAATAAATATCACTGTTTCATGCTTCGAATCTCGATGGTTTTTCCAAAGAAAATATTTCATACTAGCCACAAGTCGCAAACATTTGCGAAATGTCTTCTGTCCTTGTTTGAATTTTTTTGTATTCTAACACGATATTTAAGTTACGATTTCTTGCAGGCATTATGTGTTAGATCGATAGCTCCTGGTCTATTTGAAAGATGTTACGCGGTCGGACAAACAAACTCGCGTAGATGTAGCTTTATTTATTAAAACTACACGAAAATTAATAAATAAAGTAATGATATTTATGATAGTATATAGAGTGTGAAACAGTTATGAACGTTCAGTGTATGACACGGTTTTACGTTTTATAACAAAGAAACTTACAAAAACAAAGAATAAACCCATTGTAAAGAAAAAAGTAGCTAAAAGATGTCTATGAAACGAACCGAAGTTAAATTATCACAAAGTAAAGTAAATGCAAAGTTGTAATGAAGGCAAACCTAGCTGATAATGCAGAAACGCCTTAATGTGCGTTCACAAATTGATAAGCATACGATTTTGAACGAACTGCGAACGCGTATTTTAGACCTAAGTATGTCAAGAAAATCCATAAAAATTGTATTTCGTGTAATGTTATTTTTTAGGAAGTTACACACGGATTAAATGTTATGTGTGTAAAACACATTGCAAATAAAAGTAAAGTTGAAATTGAAGCAGTCATTTGATCATGTGATTACAACAACATACTTATTGGCTTGAAAAGTTTAACGAAGGAAAAAGCAAATAGATAATTTTGTATTGAAAAACACGTAATGTGGACCATTCGTATAAAGGCATTTCAAACGATATGACGTTGGTAGTGTTTGATCTGGACTCTACCCCCTTCAGAGTTTCATTGGTAGTGTTTGATCTGGACTCTACCACCCCTTCAGAGTTTCATTGGTAGTGTTTGATCTGGACTCTACCCCCTTCAGAGTTTCATTGGTAGTGTTTGATCTGGACTCTACCACCCCCTTCAGAGTTTCATTGGTAGTGTTTGATCTGGACTCTACCACCCCCTTCAGAGTTTCATTGGTAGTGTTTGATCTGGACTCTACCACCCCCTTCAGAGTTTCATTGGTAGTGTTTGATCTGGACTCTACCACCCCCTTCAGAGTTTCATTGGTAGTGTTTGATCTGGACTCTACCACCCCCTTCAGAGTTTCATTGGTAGTGTTTGATCTGGACTCTACCACCCCCTTCAGAGTTTCATTGGTAGTGTTTGATCTGGACTCTACCACCCCTTCAGAGTTTCATAAAGTGTAAAATTTCAGATTTTATTCTCTTCCTTTAAACTCTCTTCTTTCGAATGATAAATGTACTAGCGCCCCCTGTACGAAAACTAAATATAGTCCTAAAATTAGAAGCTTCTACTCAAAAACAGCTTGAACTGGGAATTTGAGATAAGAAATGCGTCGTGGATCTGATGCAGGTGTTTATCACTAGTACACATAATAACAGTCATTGGTGAGGCTTTAGTATGTTTTAATTGTTAATGGACTTACGATTACAATATTATTAGTCTTCCCAAACCAACCATGTTGTTACATGATGTTACAACAACCGATAACACAAACCGTGTTGTTACATGATGTTACGACAACCGATAACACAAACCGTGTTGTTACATGATGTTACGACAACCGATAACACAAACCGTGTTGTTACATGATGTTACGACAACCGATAACACAAACCGTGTTGTTACATGATGTTACGACAACCGATAACACAAACCGTGTTGTTACATGATGTTACAACAACCGATAACACAAACCATGTTGTTACATGATGTTACAACAACTGATAACACAAACCATCTATGATTAAGACAAGATTACTGTTTAATTTACATGTATTCTTAGAGTAGAACCACACCATAGCCTACTTTGTATGCGCACTTTAGTGTAGGACCACACCATAGCGTACTCTGTATGCGCCCTTACTTTAGTGTGGAACCACACCATAGCCTACTCTGCACATACCTTTATAAGGGTTCAATGCCGTATCACAACTTATCATGTATGTACCCTTAGTGTGGTATAAGTGTGGTTATGTTACAACGTCAGTGCGAATGGTTAAGTTTGATAAATGTCAATTAATATGGCTGGCTATAAAAAAAACAACTGAAATATGAAAACCAGATGAATCTTACGAATAAAAAAAACAGATAAGTCGTACGAATAAAAAAACCAGATAAATCGTACGAATAAAAAAACCAAATAAATCATACGAATAGAAAAAAACCAAATAAATCGTACGAATACGAAAAAAAAACCAAATAAATCGTACGAATAAAAAAACCAAATAAATCGTACGAATAAAAAAACCAAATAAATCGTACGAATAAAAAACATAGAAAAGATTAAATGTTCTTGTCTTTAATCTCGAGTGTTATATTTTATCTTTAATGTCTGCGATATGTTTCAGTATAAAACAGTAACAATTATATTGTATAGAATGATGAGCAAATATATGATATTATGATTAAAAACAACAGGAACAAATGTATTGAGTTATAAACCAAGCTCCAGGTACGTCATTACGTCACTAGCACGTTGAATCATTTTCTAAACTTAGAAGTTTTTATATTGTTAGCTATGACGTAATATGGACCAAGCCAGTTCGACAGGATCTCGATTTCTTTGTGGTTTACTTATAAACTTGTAGTAATAGTAGTACCTTCTATGGGTATCGGATTGAGATCTCAATGAAACAATGTTTTATGGTACGTACAAAATAATAAAAATAAAACGTAACATAAGTGAAAACTCTCTCTTATTATTATGCTGTACACTTGTTTCGTCGTGTAAGTTTACACTTGGGATGTCAAAGTTACTCTGTTTGACGATAATATCAATGTATACCTTTCCTGGGAATAACAGCTTCCTAAACAATATTTAAGCTATCAGTTTGTGGTTATAAAATACTGGTCGTAAACTTGTTTATTTGTAATAACAAACAGAATCAGGTCCTACCAAAATGTGAACGGATGGGCAAACAGAATCCGATCCTACCACGATGTGAACGGATGGGCAAACAGAATCCGATCCTACCACGATGTGAACGGATGGGCAAACAGAATCCGATCCTACCACGATGTGAACGGATGGGCAAACAGAATCCGATCCTACCACGATGTGAACGGATGGGCCAACAGAATCCGATCCTACCACGATGTGAACGGATGGACAAACAGAATCAGGTCCTACCACGATGTGAACGGATGGACAAACAGAATCAGGTCCTACCACGATGCGAACGGATGGACAAACAGAATCAGGTCCTACCACGATGCGAACGGATGGACAAACAGAATCAGGTCCTACCACGATGCGAACGGATGGACAAACAGAATCAGGTCCTACCACGATGCGAACGGATGGACAAACAGAATCAGGTCCTACCACGATGTGAACGGATGGACAAACAGAATCAGATCCTACCACGATGTGAACGGATGGGCAACAGAATCAGATCCTACCACGATGTGAACGGATGGGCAAACAGAATCAGATTCTACCACGATGTGAACGGATGGGCAACAGAATCAGATCCTACCACGATGTGAACGGATGGGCAACAGAATCAGATCCTACCACGATGTGAACGGATGGGCAACAGAATCAGATCCTACCACGATGTGAACGGATGGGCAAACAGAATCAGATCCTACCACGATGTGAACGGATGGGCAAACAGAATCAGATCCTACCACGATGTGAACGGATGGGCAAACAGAATCAGATCCTACCACGATGTGAAGGGATGGGCACATAGAATCAAGTCCTACCACGATGTAAACAGATGGGCACATAGAATCAAGTCCTACCACGATGTAAACAGATGGACAAACAGAATCAGGTCCTACCATGATGCGAACGGATGGACAAACAGAATCAGGTCCTACCATGATGTGAACGGATGGACAAACAGAATCAGGTTCTATGATGATGTGAACGGATGGGCACATAGAATCGAGTCCTACCACGATGTGAACAGATGGACAAACAGAATCAGGTCCTACCATGATGTGAACGGAGGGAAAAACAGAATCAGGTCCTACCACGATGCGAACGGATGGACAAACAGAATCAGGTCCTACCACGATGCGAACGGATGGACAAACAGAATCAGGTCCTACCACGATGTGAACGGATGGACAAACAGAATCAGGTCCTACCACGATGTGAACGGATGGACAAACAGAATCAGGTTCTATGATGATGTGAACGGATGGGCACATAGAATCGAGTCCTACCACGATGTGAACAGATGGACAAACAGAATCAGATCCTACCACGATGTGAACGGATGGGCAAACAGAATCAGATCCTACCACGATGTGAACGGATGGGCAAACAGAATCAGATCCTACCACGATGTGAACGGATGGGCAAACAGAATCAGATCCTACCACGATGTGAACGGATGGGCAAACAGAATCAGATCCTACCACGATGTGAACGGATGGGCAAACAGAATCAGATTCTACCACGATGTGAACGGATGGGCAAACAGAATCAGATCCTACCACGATGTGAACGGATGGGCAAACAGAATCAGATCCTACCACGATGTGAACGGATGGGCAAACAGAATCAGATCCTACCACGATGTGAACGGATGGGCAAACAGAATCAGATCCTACCACGATGTGAACGGATGGGCAAACAGAATCAGATCCTACCACGATGTGAACGGATGGGCAAACAGAATCAGATCCTACCACGATGTGAAGGGATGGGCACATAGAATCAAGTCCTACCACGATGTAAACAGATGGGCACATAGAATCAAGTCCTACCACGATGTAAACAGATGGACAAACAGAATCAGGTCCTACCATGATGCGAACGGATGGACAAACAGAATCAGGTCCTACCATGATGTGAACGGATGGACAAACAGAATCAGGTTCTATGATGATGTGAACGGATGGGCACATAGAATCGAGTCCTACCACGATGTGAACAGATGGACAAACAGAATCAGGTCCTACCATGATGTGAACGGAGGGAAAAACAATCTGGTTCTATCATGATGTAAACGGGTGGACAAACAGGATCAGGTCCTCCAATAGTGTGAGTGACACTAGTGGCAAAAACATGAAGAAAATCCATTACAATGTTGAATCCATACACAAAGAAAGATGACTGGCTTACGTAATTTCAGAAATCGAAACTTAAACAATTTCCGTTCGGTAATTTTCATTTACATAAGGTCTGAATAAAACAACATATGAATCAAAATTTACATGTGTTTATACTAAAGTTACACAAAAATGTTTAGAAGTGAGTAGTTTTTCGAGATTTACGACTGTGATGTAAATCACTTTTACGTATCAGCCACTAAATACATTCTCCCATCATCAAGAACACGCTAGAGATATGACAAGGGTGTCATTAGGGTTGCCTAAAATATATATGAACTTATAAATTAATTAGTAAATAGTAAAGGAAGTAACATGTTTCGGTACGAATAATAATTTGTATATGTCGCTTTGAGGCAAGGAAAATCGTACAAACAACAACTTATCAGTTACAAACGTTTCGTAACACTACAGTTCCGTTCTAATGCTAAAGCAATCTGTTTGTCAAATAACCGGTAATTAACCCTGAATATAAACATCGAGCGGCATCATATTATCTTAGCTAATAACATGCTCGAATGAACATATCTTCAGCCAAGCCTAACTACCGAAAACAAATTATTCATTATCTAACATGTTTTTATATTCTTATCCAAATGCGGCCCGATTTTCTTACGTTTATACCTGAATATAATTGACTCCAGTAAGTTTTATTTTACACAATTTATCTTAGCTATCAACTAATCCTATCATTTAAAATAGCATTTCTCAACCTTTCTGTCAGTTTTTGTTCGTTTGTTTGTTTTACGAAATTCCACCGACTGACAAGGTGGTCGTAACGAAAAGTCGATTGTGAAACTTAAAAACACTTGATATAGTAAAAGATAAAAAATGGCTGTTGAACATAAATGTTGTATGTTTCATTAAATAACATTTATTTTCTCAGTAATTCCAAACACTCAGAAGAAAGTAACTTTCCGTAAAACCACCATAAAGTTACGAATGAAAACGATTAAATATGATAAATACAATCAGAAGTAGAAACCAACAGGCCTAAAATTTATTATTATAATCAAGTAAACCGTTCATAATTTTTTTCTTCTTTCCTCCAACATTACTTATATCGAAGCGTGGAGGAATAAATGTTAGTTGGTAATGCTTGAAAGCTATCACTATTTAAACCTGTCTTTCAAAGTGTTATACTACATATATATAAATAGCCTTTATGGTAATCTTTTCTTTCCCATCGTCCATCCCAAGTGGCAAGTTCTGCTGATTACGAAAGGCCTCTTGGGTAGTGACTTGTGGAAACACAAGATAGATCTTAAGATAAGATGAATGTAAGAAAAAAAACATTTGTAGTTTTCGAGATTTATTATTAGTCATTAATTTATACTTGCATAGCTTACTCATAAATTATGAAATGAAAAAAAAGAGTTGTTTCCACTGTTTAAAATAACTTTAAATGTGTTGTCAAAAATATATAAAACTGTTTAACTATTATTAAATTTATCAACGATCCCTATAAATCAATCAAAACTTTGCATTAGGCCTAAAACTTGATATTAAAATACGTGTAAATTGCAGGCGTTTCTTTTATTACAACTTTTAGGGCAATTGGTTTCTAATTATTCGGCGGGTAAATCGAGACTTATAACACCTTTCATCGTGCGACTTCGACACTGACTTGTGTTTAATATCTAACAGAACTTCATACATCTTCCTATTAAATAACTAAATTAAGTGTCACACTTTTTATTGTTATCATCACAATAACATAATAATAGGCAATAGTCTCAGGATTTTCGGTTAAAAAAAAGTAAAAAAATCTGGAGTTTGTTCGTTTACTTTGTAAAATAATATACACGTCTCTGACACTTCAGATGACACTTCGTAAGTTTAGGCCTAAAACTTATATAACAGCCTTACCTTTTTAATACTCTTTCTTCATTTGTTTTTCCATTAGTTAACGTCTGGCCTCCTAAAACCCGACCATTTATGATTCCTTTAGACGGAGTAACAGGCGTACCTCTGCCGACGAACCTCATCTCTGGAACCGCATCCACGGATATACCGTTCGTTTCACCATTAGGCTTAGATTCATTTTCTGGTTGGGCTGTTTCTCCATTCATAAAATTATGGACCATGGTGGATTTGGGTTTTGCTAGAGCAGAATTGTTTTTATCTTCATCGACAACGTACGGTGTCATCAGTTATGACTTAATGTTTAAAAACGAGGCACTGGTTTTAAAAAAATCCTAGTAATAGCACTTTTTCCTGTTTATCCGTTGAATATATATTATATTTTTTTATTTTCTTACGCATAGAACCAGTTATATCTAGAATGATAGCATTACGAAGAGAACAGATGACATATGCTACTTCGCCTTTTTTAAACTAAAATGGAAATGCAGAATAAATTATATGATGTGTATGGTTTAAAGTTTATTACAAATAGTTTATTTCTTTAGATCTCTCGAATTTTAAAACGTTCATATTTTCTAAACTTAAACAATGTAGTATCTTTATCCCTTACGATTCATTTAGGGCACTAAAGGAAAACGTACGCTAAGCCTAGTAAATAAAGTCAAAGTTATCAACAGAGAATCATAAAATAATTTTGGTAAAGGTGAAAACTTCCCTTCGTAGAAATTTCTTCGATAATAAAGAAAGTTTTGTTCCTGCAAGTAATGATAATAATAACAAAAAGTCTGTATTTCGACGGTGAAGTGAAACTCACGAATACACAGTAAATGCTCTTAAATGTTCAAAAAACTGTGGGCGCTCGCAGTGTCAGTGAACTAGAAACAGGAATAGGCATATAATGTGTTGGAGAAATTAGGGCAGTGGTAATATTTGCCCCCTAGTAATATCTACTTAAAACAAGAAATGCAAAAAAGTACCAAACATTAGATCTGGCAAGTCACGAGTCCTTCTTTCACTCAGTCAACGTTCTGGTACACCTCTCTACACTACCAGACGATCCAGTCGCTTTCGTTATCTGGGTTCGTAGTCGAGGCAACGCGCCGTTTTCGTGATACTCTCAGCTAGAGGGCAGAGTCGACTTGTTCGATAGGGGCCATTACAACAAAAAAGTGAATTTCAGAGAAGGGGCCAATAAATTCACATTCATTATTTTCTGTGAAAGTTATAAGATAGAATGATCCGGAACTGTGAGTGTGCTATAGCAGTGAGGGTCAAACTCCATTATTTATTCAGAAAAGAGTAACACAACAATTAACGATAAGTGCTATTGACCAGCTGTTTCCCCTATAGCCTCTAAATAAGAGATGGCTTTACCTAGAAAGTTTTAAAACAATCTGACAGTTGTTTTCGTATGGATTACTCAATAATATTCCGCGGAGGAAAGAAGGCATAAATATTCTAGCAAACCACTGCATGTGTGTAACAGTTCAAGATCATCATTCTAGAAACATCCCAAACGTGCCCCCTTTCAGCCGTGGAGGCGTTATAAATTTACGGTCAATTCCACTATTCGCTGGTAAAAGAGTAGCCCAAGAATTGGCGGTGGATGATGGTGACTAGCTGCGTTCCCTCTAGTTTTACACTGCTAAATTAGGGACGACTAACGCAGATAGCCCTTAAGTAGCTTTGCGCGAAATTTAAAAAACAACAACAAACAAACAATCTAAAAACATCAAATACACATATTACTCGCCTTTAATTTTGAATCCAAACTAGACAAATTAAGAGTAATATGAAAAAAAATCTGCAGTTTACGTGATTTTTATTACAAATTTTACGCCTTTAAAGTAGATATGTATCTGAATTATTTCCAGTTATTTTGTATAATATTTATATCAGGAGGTGATGCGAGATTCACAAATTTCTTTAACCTTGAAACGCCACAATAATTTAAAACATTTCATGCAGAAAAGTGTAAAATGGAATTGATAGGGTTTGAAATATTTAGAACGTTTTACATAATAGAAACGAACTAAAGTAAATCACACTTCACGTCAACAAAAGATAATTCTTTAACACATAGCTTAAATATGGGCTGTCTTTCCCTTTTTTCTGATGAAATACGCAACCAAAATCTTAATAAAACTGTTTTAGTAAGTTTTCATTCACTAATCTTAGATGAGATAAAAATAAATTAAAACTCGTGTTAAGCCTTAGTAAACATGTAAAACTATTTTTTTTAACATCCGAGATGAGGCTGGATATAATAAGTCGACGATCATTCGAAAATTTGTTGTTGAAGTTTGTAAGCTTATAATTACAGCATTACACTACTAAGAAAAGTGTTAAAAGTATAAACTTCGCTTGAGATTATATAAATCCTTAGTCACCAAAACTTAGCTTTAATCAGTTCTGATCAATCGTTTACACAAACTTTTCTTCACTGAATAAATGTTTTATAATAATAATACTCATTATTATTATTTAAAAATTTAAATAATATTTTTGCGTCACATTTTTGTCGCCGTTTTAAAAAGGGGAACGCATCTTTCTCTCTAAATGCGCGCACTCTTTACTTCAATGAATGTAAACAAAATGTGGATGTAAATATACTTTAGAGGACATTTTGTACACAAATATATTAAACGCTCATCAAAGTTTTTAAAAAGGCCTGACAGTTAGGTTGCATAATATCTTTAAAAATTTATTAAGTATTGAGTAGGGTAAAACAAAACACATACATAGGTTACAATGTTAATTTGTGTATTTAATGGATAGAGGCTGTATTTAATAAAGGCTTAACTAAGTTAGGCTTAATAAAAGTGGACCTACAGATTTCGGTGTCTGCGATTAAAATTCCTTTATGTTATTTTGTAAATCCTGTATTTAAAAAAAAGTATTGTTACAATAAAGAGACTAACTTGAACGCGAATACTTTGTGGGCCTCTGCTAATTAACTTTGAAAAGAAGCTACCTACTTTGAGCGAAACTAAAATTCAACCTGGATAAGAGTATAGCTAATTAAATATACTTTTCTTACGTTCTTTCTCACAAAAACTAGAATCCATTGTTTCAAAAGTTTGTTACCCTCACTTTAACAACATTATTAGCCATAAATTATTGTTACTATATTCGACTTCCTTTATTGTACAGAATGCAGATAACTTAGTACACTGATACATATTTGCGCTAAAACAAACAAACGGTACTCGCCAGTTATTTGAATTGGTTCTTTTTAAAAGTAGAACACTAACTTCTTTTTCGAAAGCCGGTACCAAGTTATGTACTTTTTCTTGTATTTCTCAACACTGCAATTTGAAGAGAGCAGGAAGAGGTGTTTTTTAATTCTCAAAAAGCTTCCTATTTCACACAGTGTGAAGCAAGTCCTAACAAAGTTAAGAACCTTTAATTCACAGCTTCTTGGAAAGGTGAGAACCTATAGTTCACGTGGAGGCCAGGCCGTGATAAAGGTTAGAACCTGTAGTTATTTAATTCAGAAGAATTTCGTCGTTTCAGTAACACTCAGACCGTGAAATGTTATTTATTTATTTATAACCAAAAATAAGAATGATTTGGTGGCTCGAAAGTTCAGTTTTGGTTTCTATGTTATTATGATACGCGGACATGCCATAGGTTTTCTACTTGTTTCAGTTATACAGAAATAAAGGTCACAAGGTGATGCTGTTGACAAGATAAAGAAACCGAGTTTATCCGTAGAATTAATGCGTACTTTCTTAATTCACTTTTTACTTGGAGGTTGAAAAGCATGGTCCTATTTAGGTATTAGCGTGTGTTAGTTCTTTGTTTGTTTGTTTTTTAGTTTCGCGTAAAGCTACACGAGGGCTATCTGCGCTAGCCGTCCCTAATTTAGCAGTGCAAATCTAAAGGGAAGGCAGTTAGTCATCACCACCCACTACCACTATTTTTTGGGATTGACCGTTACATTATAACGCCCCTACGGCTGAAAGGGCGAGCATGTTTGGTGTGACGGGGATTCAAACCCGCGACCCTCAGATTACGAGTCAAATGCCTTGACTCACCTGGCTATGCCGGGCCTCTATCCCAAGATATTGAAAGCTATGGACCTAATCAAAATAAATCACAGTAATTTTCATAAATATAAATAAATATAAATCACAGTAATTTTCATGTGCGCAATCATGTAGCTTACATTTTCTCTTTGTATGTTTTTAAAATATTTATTGAGTTTCCTTAGTGTGTGGGTGCGAAATAATGAGACCGGAAAATAATCTTTATTTCAAAATAGATACAATTATGCTTTTATTTCCTGATTGAAGCTGTTGTTACTAGAGGGAGTAATTATCTGATTCTCGTCGGGAAATCGGTTTACTCCTGAAAATACCACATTATTAACCTTGGAGACAACTTAAAGTTGTAAAACTAGTTAACGTATAATAACCAAAAATTGTTGGTGTAGATATTTTTACGTTACTTAATTACTTACGAAAAATTACTGTACGTGACACACATGAAAACAAAGAGGGCATTGCACAAACATGTTCTGTAAAAATCAAGAAATATACTTACATAACTTACATCTTCAAAGATCCCTTTTCTCGGACTTTCACGAATTAGGTTATGATACAAAATACTAATGAGTTATAGATCAACATCGTATCTTTTAACTCTATTTTTATTATTATTTAACTGTTTTTAGAATACAAAATTACTGGATTAAAACAATACAAGATTTTTCAACGCCATTACAAAAATAGTAATGTTATTAAAATATTTTAATTGGATTTTATATTTAAGGCTGCTGTCTCAAGTCTTCCGTGCTGAATTACATGGCTATGTAAGTTTTATTTTTAATTCAGAATTGAAGAAACGATTCATAAGTCATTAACAGCATTTGTGTGTGTTGTGACATTTTGACAGGATGACAGTATGTCTTATAAATCTTCAGATGCTTCATGGGAAAATAAACTTAAAAAACAAACAAAAACAGGTAGGTAAGTTAGGCATGTCACCATTTTGATTAGTTTTACATATATATAAATGAGATGCTTTAGGTTGAGTGTGGTACAGTAATTGGCTAGACGTGAGTGTATTGGTATTACTTTGGTAAATTAACCAGAAAGTTTTGGTATGGTAGAATACCATAAAATATGATAAGCAGCTTTGCGACTATTTCTTAGTGACTCCATCAGTTTTTAGAATTCTCAAATTTGTACTGATGTTTTTAAATTGAGGTTTTTACACACGACTTCTGGATAAAACTTGACCAAGTTAAAAACAGAATTACTGAGAATTCTATCAGTTATCGTGCCACTCAACGAGAAAGTTTATTCCAAGCAACAACAATAACAAAACACTAACAAAACGTGATATAATATATCACTGGTCATAAAATTAATTTTTAATGAATTTAAAAGTATTTCAGTTTTTACAAAATAGTATTCTACCTTTGTGGTGCTTCCCAAGAGATTTGATAATCCCGCTTCGTAGTTTTATGTTTAAACAACAAACAAAGGAAATCTTCAAGAGTTTTTCTGGTTTTACTTAATCACGTGGAAACAACATTTCGTAATTTGCCACGTACCAAAATCAAATCTTTACGTTACCGTAAAGCAGCATCTGGTAAAAGCCTACCGAACTTTTGTCGTCTGTTTCTGAACATTTCTAAATTTGTATTGTCGTCGTTACATGAAAGTTACAGTCATAAGTAATAAAATAAACTTATGGTGATTTTTTTTTAATTTGGACAACAATTGATACTGTCATTTTTTTACAACCAAGTAAAAAACAAGTAAGTCGAGCTCAGTGGTTGTATTCAATCATCACTAGAGGGAGTCTCCATGCAAAGTAAACAAACAAAAACGAAACGTCACGTACACAATTACTAAATTTACAGCATTTGCTACCGTTGATACTAGTTTAAAGCAAAGAGTTCTGACATTTCAAAACTATACAATAATATTAATATTCTCGAGGAACAGGTTACAATTTAAGTTATAAAAATAAATCAGCAAAGTTTTATATTAAAAAAAAAAAACAAGTGCAATTGTGCTTTTTTATTTAATTAAAACAACAACGCCACCCAGTGTCTCAGCGGTATGTCTGCGGATTTACAACGCTAAAAACCGGGTTTCGATGACCGTGGTGGGCAGAGCACAGATAGCCCATTGAGTAGCTTTGTGCTTAATTCAAAACAATAACAAAAACATGCTTAAACTTCAAGAAGGCAGCACAGTCTTATGGCAAGTGCTTTTGACACGTAATCTGATAATTACTTGTTCGAGGCTGACGATATGTAATTGTGTTCATGAGGAAGACGCGTTACCCAACTCGTTTTCCTACACCCATCTGTATAATGGGTAAATGTGATCCCGTCCAGTGGAAATTTGGAACTGGAACCGAAATTCATCACTGACCCCCATTAGTTCAGTTAGTTTCAGTAATAAAATAAAGTTAGTTCATATTAATTAATTATTAACTGTTAATTAATTTCTAGTAGTTCAGCGTTTAGGGTTTGTTCATTAAAACTCCCACTCGGCTAAAAGGGCGAGCATGTTAGGTATGATGGGGATTCGTACCCGTTACCCTCGGATTACAAGTTGAGTGCCTTAACCACCTGGCCGGCCTGGCATGGCCACGCGTGTTAAGGCGTGCTACTCGTAATCTGAGGGTCGCGAGTTCGCATCCCCGTCGCGCCAAACATGCCCGCCCTTTCAGCCATGGGGGCGTTATAATGTGACGGTCAATCTCACTATTCATTGGTAACAGAGTATCCCAAAAGTTGGCGGTGGGTGGTGATGACTAGCTGCCTTCCCCCTAGTCTTACACTGCTAAATTAGGGACGGCTAGCACAGATAGACCTCGAGTAGCTTTGTGCGAAATTCAAAAAACAAACCACCCAAGACGAACCCAGTGTCTAAGGAAATGTAGGCCTAACCTAGAAAAAAATTGAAATCGAAATGAAACATAGTACGTTACTTTCCAGTCAAATGTTCTTTAGTATAACAAATCAAAAGTATTATCAACTTAAAATATCGAATCTTGGCCATTTTTGAGGGAAAAGTTGGACTTTTGACGAAACATTTGGAAATAAATTATAACTTTGCTATAAACTGTTAGATCTAAATAAAATAACGTTTATTTTTAATGTTGCGTTTTAAAAACTTATAAAATCCAAAATGTTCAAATGTTTATTTTTACCTAATTTCTTTCTACAGAAAACCTTAAAAACGTGTATATTTTCAGCCTGTATTGCAGTTTGAAAGTAAACTTCATATTTCTAGTGTTTTTTTTCCGTGACTTTAACATTTAACCTGACCCGACATGGCCAAGTGTGGTAAGGCGTTCGACTCCTAATTTGAGGGGCGCGGGTTCGAATCCCTGTCGCACCAAGCATGCTCGCCCTTTCAGCCATGGGGCGTTATAATGTGACGGGAAATCCCACTATTCGTTGGTGAAAGAGTAGCCCAAGAGTTGGCGGTGGGTGGTGATGACTACTTGCCTTCCCTCTAGTCTTACACTGCTAAATTAGGGACGGATAGTGCAGATAGTCCTCGAGTAGCTTTGCGCGAAATTCAAAAACAAACAAACATTTAATTGTCTTTTGGAGTGCCTAAATTTAAAGCGAGAGGAAATGACAGTAAGCACTGAACTGAATATAGTACATTCGCTACCAACGGCAATTACTTTATGACTGATAAAAATATTAATTAAATTCTATCAAAAAGTGTAATTATTACAAACATATTTCTTAGAGATTTCTCTTTTAATGTGTCTCAATATGTTTGGGTTGCAAAAATTCTATTCCTTAGTTTGTCGAAATTCGAGATTCAGTGTTTTGGAAAAGTGCAACACATGTGGTCAAGATCACTCTGATGTTTTGGCGTGTACCTGTTACGTTGTAGAGAAAAACTACAAAATTGATTGCAATTATTGAAACAGTTTATTTGAATATTATTCCCAGTAAACAATAGTAATGGATAATTATGTAATATGTAAATTAGGTTTGTTAAATAAAAAACAAAATGTAGTTCTCCGAGAGAAGGTTGCGGACAAAATAAATCAGTCAAGTGAAAATCAAAGGTAATGGTGTGTCTCTCAGACTGACCACAAACAATGTCGGAGTGAAAATGTAATGGTGTGTCTCTCAGACTGTCCACAAACAATGTCGGAGTGAAAATGTAATGGTGTGTCTCTCAGACTGACCACAAACAATGTCGGAGTGAAAATGTAATGGTGTGTCTCTCAGACTGTCCACAAACAATGTCGGAGTGAAAATGCAATGGTGTGTCTCTCAGACTGTCCACAAACAATGTCGGAGTGAAAATGCAATGGTGTGTCTCTCAGACTGTCCACAAACAATGTCGGTAAGTTTATATTATGCTAATTAAGTGCGACATATGTAACAAAAGGGCAATAATTATGTTTGATGGCTGTGAGAATGGTTAACAACAACACATAAATCATATACGGATGGACAGTTCCATTAACACAATTGTCAAATGTAAGGTCAAATTAACTGGACAATGAAAAAAAGGAGAATTTTCTTTCTGGTAGTCACATATTAATTTACGTGCTGGGTGAGGAGATACAAAACGGTGGTTATGAAGTGTATGATGGGAAAAATGATTCATGTTTGCTGTCACAACCTCGCCCACACAGTCCTTATAGGTGAAGACACTGGTCTTCTTGTGATTTTATTGTACCAAACAGATTCTGGCGAGCACAAAATTAACTTCAGGTTTGAACTTATTCGAAATTAAAACAAGAAGCCAAAGATTTGAAAAGGCCCGGTATGGCCAAGTGTGTTAAGACGTTCGACTTGTAATCCTAGGGTCGCGGGTCCTAGTTTAAGACTGGAGAGAAGGCATCTAGTTATTACTACCCACCGCCAACTCTTGGGCTACTCTTTTACCAACGAATAGTGGGATTGACCGTTACCTTATAACGCCCCCACGGCTGAAAGGGCGGCCATGTTTGGTTTGTTTGTTTGGAATTTCGCACAAAGCTACTCGAGGGCTATCTGTGCTAGCCGTCCCTAATTTAGCAGTGTAAGACTAGAGGGAAGGCAGCTAGTCATCACCACCCACCACCAACGAATAGTGGGATTGACCGTCACATTATAACGCCCCCCACGGCTGGGAGGGCGAGCATGTTTGGCGCGACTCGGGCGCGAACCCGCGACCCTCAGATTACGAAGCGCACGCCTTAACGCGCTAGGCCATGCCGGGCCCGGCCATGTTTGGTGCCACTAGGATTCAAACCCACCTGGCCATGCTGGGCTCGGGGCCCGTGATTAATGGTAAATAAACAAAAAATGAAGCCTTTTATTTCTTCAAACTTGGCAGTGGATATCACATTAATAACACAGACCTGCGAATTTAAACTCCACGAAAGTTATTTTCGTTTTAATAACTGATTTTGCATAATTCAGCTAGGTAAATTTCAAAAATAATTTTTTCTATCACGTAAGTATTTTCTAAAATCGGGAAGAAAGAACTTACAAATATTAAATTATTATTTCTTTTACCACAATGAACATCTTGTTATTGCTATGTTTGGGTTTCTAAAACGAGCTTGTATGTTTTCTTATAGTAAAGCCACATCGGGCAATCTGCTGTGTCTACCGAGGGGAATCGAAGCCCTTATTTTAGCGTTATAAGCTCAAAGACTGCAGCTGTCCCACCAGGGTACTTCTAAAACGATCGATAAGACTGACATTGCAACTGATCTTGAGAAATACATAGCCAACATTTTAAGCATAACAAAATGTGACCAGATTTCAATTGATATGATTCACTTATGTAAAAGTACATATGATGTGAAAAATCTGTTCACGATGGAGGAAAATCGGTATCATTTTCGGATTTGGCGTACAGGAATTACGGTCAAACATGTAAAAAAATTGCGGCAATAAAACCATCGCAAGCCTATGTAATCAATTTTCATTTGTCTAGATTTTTAGCTAAAACTAATTTTTCACTTAAATGGAAACACCGATTCTGAGGACACTTCTACGCTATAACATATCTATATAAACATATAAACTGAAAGTCTGAGACCTCTCCCCCTGCTACAGTTTGCCCCAGGTTAGGCCTATAGTTATGTACACTGAATTAAAAAAAATCAATTTTCCATAACTAATGAATGACAAAAAAAAACAAACAATTCTTTGGTCGAAAATCTAGACACTTAGCTTATTAGATTTTAATCCACTTTAATATGCTATAAAATATACTTGTAAATATACAAAAAGCTTTATTTCACTCAAATATATCCAAAATGAGCATGTTTCAATACTTGGACTGCTAAAAACTCGATATGTTAAAAAAATTAAAATGTATACGATTCACTATATTTCGTTGCTATTGCAATTAGTTCTACATTCAATATATTTATAATCAGATTATGTGTCATCTCTACGGAGAATAGATTGGGCTTAACTAAAACTTGTTGTGCTAATTTACGGTAGCTTTGGTATTCCATTGGTTTAATTAGTTGGTTCATGAATTATAAATTATGCTTCGCATAAAATTACATATCTTAGTAAACTAATTATCTTTGATGTGGATATGTAAATAAGACAATTCACGGTAGGCCTAAGATCGTTAAAACATGAGATCGTATGACTTAAAATTACGTAATAGGCTAATCTACCTAAACAAATTGATTCGATAACATTGTCCAAAAACTCTTAAAGTTTCGATAAATTGTTTCATTAAAATTCGTTAATTTTTTAATAGTCAAATACATAATTAATATATGTATTAACACGCCTCTTGGGTCTAATGTAACCATGTCCTACAATTATACATGATAAGTTATATGTAATAAAATTTAGTAGTAGAAGTTATAAACGACAGTAAGCTGATATTTTTTTCTAGTTTCTTTTAAAGAAAACAATGCATTTCTTTCAAGCCATTTTTGGAAACTTCATTAAATATAATGTTTCATTAAATACGGCATTCCCTCAAATTATATGTGGAGAAACAACATTTCAAACATCTATCCTGTTCATAAGAAGTTTTTTTTTTAAATAAAATAGTTAATCAGTTACTTGAATCTAGATTTGTACAACCTCGATATTTATTATATTAGCGTACCGCACCATTTATGGATTTATTCGTTTGTCACACATAATGGTAATTAACTTATTTTATTCAATATTAATAAACAGTAATTGACAAGCTTATGGTATAACATCGACATAACTCCTTGTTAACACGGATATACATGGAGTACGGATTGTTCTAACCATATCGTTACTATTATATCAGTTATAATAAATGTTGCTAAGTATTATCAGTACAAGACAAAATCACTGTTGTGTCATCATTAGAAGATAAATAACGACAATTCACCTCACCGCACATAATTACAGTTTAAATGTTACACAAAACCTTTCCGAACAATAATACTTTCATTTAAATATTATTTAAAGATATAGTTAGTACTCTATAATGATAAATTTATTAATATGTTTTAAACAAAATAAAATAAATGCTATAAAACCATTGTACAGACATCGATTAAATTATTGTTGTTGGATATGCTGTTAACTCGAGGACAATCGTGAAAAAAGACAGTGCCATCTTCTGTATCGTTTAAGCGAAGAACATTATCAAGAAAACAACTAAAAACAAAAACTATATAATTTGTATGATGAACAACAAAGAGTTAACGACCTCTAGCGGCTAACGCCAAGAGAGACGGAGTTTCACGTTTTCCAAAGTATGCTACCTGAAAATAAAAAATTGGGTCGTCCTCACGGTTTAATCGCTTATCAGGTTATTGTCTGAATAGGCTAAACTAATACCGTTTTGTCAAAACCATTTGATTTCAAATATAAACTAACTAAACTGGTCAAACCTATTTATTATTTTAATTTCGTTAATTCAATATTTACTAAAAGCTCGCACAACTTTGTTGGATTAAAATTCAACTGAAATGAATTACAATTGTTGATAATAATCTTGAAAATATCATGAAGAATATTTATAATAACAATAGAACAAAGGAACTTTATAATATTATTTATATTAAAATTTGCTCGTTCTGGTGCACCACAATAATTTTGCAACAAAATTTTGTGAATAAAAGTTAACACCCTCTAGTAACACGGTAGTAAGTTAGGAGATTTATAACGTCAAATAATCGGGTTTTGATACGCGTAGTGGACTTATAACAGATAGCACAATGTACTGTTTTGCGAGAAATAAACAATCTAATTTAAAAAATTAACATAAAATTTATAATAGCTATTTTCTTAAAACATAAGACAATTAAACATAAGCTAAAAAATGCTATTCTTGTTTTAATAGGAAGAGAAACTTTTCTTCGTAATACACATTGGAAAAAATAATAAACACATGGTGGTCGAAACATTTGAAAAGTACGATTACTTGAAGTATTTAATAGAATGAAGGTAGAGAATTCGGCATTGCGACATTTATATATGTATCATGAATAAGGATGGGCATAATCTTTTAATATATATACATTATCTTATCAAATAGTGCTGTATTTAGACTGACTCACTTTGGCTATAGTTACTATCTCTTGCAGTCGCGATTCTTATTCATTTGGTATTCAAAGTAGTAATTAATAAAATTAATTTGAAAGTTAGTAACTAAATAATAATATAAAAATGCCTTCAATTTATATATAATACTATTTTGTTCTCAAAGAAATTAATAAAAGCCTACCTGTGATTAAGAAATAATATATTTCGTTTTATAGATTTGTTTTAAAAATTTTATATTGTGAAAATATAACGACTAAGCTGCCATCTGTAGCTGTAGGATATAACTTGTCACAGTCTTTCAATTTAACGAAAGAAATATGCTGATAGCTCTCGTGTATCTTTCCGCGAAATTCAAACAAACCAAATAAACTAAACAAATACACTTTGAAATGTTATAATTAATTTTGAAGTTGTGATTAAAATTTTAAATGTATGAATAAGATATGTGTAATTGTAGTCGTCTAGTTGTAGCTCGGATGTGACTTTAAAATGTACCATAAAATTATTGCATGTGGTTTGCAGTGAAAAGTACAATATACAACACACTAAGTTTGGAACACATTTGCCCGAATATAATTCTGCTTTTTCACACTTTAAATATATATATAATATGTTTTTTTCTTTTTTATTTTAGAATAGAGGAGATTTCATTGGAAATTGTTCTAGTTCGTTGTAAGTTACTGGTGATATATTAAAGTTAAAATGATAAAAATGGTCGAATGAAATATTTAACGCTCAATGTTTTTTAAAATAATGTTCGTAGAAGTTACAGATACCTTTGTAGTGGCATTTGATAAACATGCGATACATTTTCCTTAATTGATTATTGTTTTTATTTCACTAATTTGTACGTTTATGATACTTAATGTATATTATTAGATATATTACCATGGAATAAATAAACATAAAAATTAATTTACTTTTATATTTTTGTCAACAGAGAGCGCTACACTCTTTCTATTTTCTCTGACTGCGTCTATTTGGTAAAAAAAGCAAGATTGAACTATTTGCTTCCATGTTAACAAAGTAGCTCGATATGGCCACATGGTTAAGGCACTCGATTCGTACTCTGAGGGTCATGGGTTCAAATCCCCGTCGCACCAAATATGCTAGTCCTTTTAGCCGTGTGGGCGTTATAATGTGACGGTCAATCCCACTAATCGTTGGCAAAAGAGTAGCCCAAGCATTGGCAGTGGGTAATGATGACTAGCTGCTTTCCCTCTATTTTTACAGTGCTAAATTAAGGACGGCTAACACAAATAGCTTTCGTGTAGCTTTGCGCAAATTCAAAACCAACAAACAAACCATCTTGACAGCTAAAGTACCTGAAAAGAGTCGGAGGACATATACTCATTGATTGATTATTAGTAAAAACTAGTCTACTGCTATTAATTTGATGCTTGATACATATATTACCATTATCTTTCGATCAAAACAAGCAATACACAGAGATAAGAAATTAGCAATTAACCAAATGATGAATATAGGCAAATGGATATGCTGTTTTTACTTATTTGATTAGAACAGTTAGAGATATTTGTCGTCACAATTCTAATAAAACCTAGCTTGATTTGGTCAGCTAAGGAGACTTATGTCAGTCCCAAGATCACACGCTGAGCTAACACAGTAAAGAAAAACCTTCATCATGAAAATATTTAATAGAAATTAAATACGTACTTTTTATTATGGATTTTAACCTATACTGTCAATAAACTAAGATTAAAGAGGGAAATAAAACTTACTAAATTCATGTTCTATGGCATTGATAAATGATTTAGATGTGTGTTCAGTTCTTGCATAAAAAAAACAGAAGAATTCCTATCCTAAATAATTCTTCAGATATGTAAAATTTCCAGGATAATCAACTGTATCGGTATAATATGAAAAACAACATTTGTTCTTCTGTGTAATTATTAATAGATTCGTGTAAATCTGGTTGTACTTATTCGTCAATGTGTGTTAGGAATTGTCCGATAGAGGTCATTAACACTGTTGTTGGCCATTATTATCTCGTCTTACAAGAGGAAATAAAATAGATCGTAGAATTATAATATTTAGACGAAAATATGTTTCTAAATTGAAGAATACAAGATCAAACATATATCTATTTTCCTTTTATTTGCTTTGAATTGGAATTTTAATTTTAATGTCAAAAGTCAACCGAATTATACGAAATCGATGTTTTGTCATAATGGCTTACAGAAATATTAGACGTTTTCTTCTTTCTTACCAAATAAACAACTTGGCCACAATATGGAGGTATTTCATCTCCAGTATTTTAAGATGTAATCATAATTTTACCAATCTTTAGTTTTCTTTATATCTTTAGTTAGTTATCAAGTAACCTGTTAAAATCTTTAACCAGTTACAGATAGCGCTTAGTAACACTCTGGAGAAATGTTTCTTTTTAAAGTATTTTTTATCTATTCAAGGCTTCTTTTCTTTTTTAAACAGTTATAAAGATTGTGCTAGTAGCCAAACATCTCCTTTAAATTGTTGTATTAAGTATTTTGTTCGTTTTGATATCTAAATACAGTTTTCTAATACCAACTTGTGAAAGATATAAGACCCTAAAGTTCACTTAAAAAAGAATGCGTGCATTCAGTTATGGACGATTCGTTGAGGCGTTTTAAAATTCCTTTTGAAACTATTTTGTTCTCAGTTATGAAACTTTTTAAAAATAAATAAGTGGTTTGTTTTGAATTTCGTACAAAGCTACTCGATGGCTAATAAATAAGTGTCCTTTACAATAAAATGCACAGAATTTAATTGAAATGTACATTTTAAACTTTTTCGGGCCTTTCGTTTACTTTGATTATGCATAATACAAGAAATCCAACCTAATTGATAACGTAGTGTTATTGCAAATTTATATTTAAATGACTAAAGTAACATTAATATTACGTAAAAATCTTCACAAAAATGCTAACAAAACTGATATATATATTTATGTATTCGCGTTTATCTTAGACATTTGTCTGTATTTGCCCTCTAACGGCAATATTTTGAAAACTCGTGTACTTCCGAAAAGTGTAAGATGTAGTTTTGTAGCAAATACAAAGTTTATTATAATGTCTTTATCTGAAAACGGTGGGAGTTTATCAAAAGTAGGACCAAATTTTGGACATCGCCGACACAGAAGTAATAGCGATCCTCAAGCAACTGTAGAAGTCTTAGCAAAATTGTCTTCCGGAAATGGTAATATAATGACTTATGTTATTATTTCTTCAACCTGATTCACTGATTTGTGACTTCGTATTGAATTATTCATTCAACGGCAGCTTCAAACTTTGAGTCAAAGTACGACAATATAATAATAAAGCCAAAGTTAAGAATTCGTGTTTATTATTGGTAATTTTAATAAACGTTTACAGTTATATTACTGTACTGTCTAACTTCACTAAAACTTAAGTATATAAAACATATAATTTATCCTCAGATTGTGGTTAAGATATGTCACATATTAACATAGCTCTAATGTTAAACAGAATATAAATTATCTTCCGTGTGTGTTCTTCATTTTGTATGACGTAATATAATCATACGTTATAAAATTGGTAGTGTTAACAAAGTTACTATAGACGTGTGTGTTTGTTTGTCTTAAGTGTATTAAACTGTGTTTTTTAATAATTGAATTAAAGTATGTAATACTTTAAATATTATAATTTCAAACTGGGACATTAACACATTAATATATCCTAAATTACTAAGAGAATCAACCTAGAAGCATGATACGTTCTTTGACAAAAAACTACATAAAAATATATTAGATGTTGGTAAAATTGTTGAACTAAAGTTATATCTGCATTGTATATTTTTGTTATTTGTTCATTACCTGTTATTTTTTTAAATCATTTAAACCTTAAAAAATAAAGTATGGCTGTCAAGAGCTAATTTGGGCCCCAGTATTCACCTTGTATATGTCCTGTTTCTACTGCCCTTTTGTTCCATATTTGGCAGGCTGTTTGGCCATTCTCATAGTTACTGATCCAGCTATCCACTCCTTTCTAATAAGATGTCATTCAAGTATGTGGAACATACTAGAATAAATAAAATAATTATGGTTACAGAGTTAACATTTTTGGAAGAAAATTTAAATTCCCTGTCAGAACTAGCTAGTGTGTTATTTTTAATGAAATTATTGTATTTGTTATAATAAAACACTAAGTTAAAAGCTGAATGAGTTTTCGCCATAAATGGTATAAAACTTAAGTCAAACAGTCATTGTTGAATGAAATTTAATCAACAGAAGTTTTGTGGTGGTAGATAATTTATGATATGAAGTCTGGTTTCGGTGATATTGAGAAAACCCACTTGTAGAGAAAAATATATATGTAAAAACAGCTCGTTTGGGTTGAGAAAATGTTTTACATAGAGGAGTGAACAACGTTTTGACCTTTGTTGTTCGTTTCTCTACATAAAAAAAATTTCTCAACCCAAATGAGCCATTTTTACATATATATTGAAGTCAGGTTTCATTTAACATACCAGTATTTATTTTCTGTAAGTTAGTTGTAGTAGTTAAATTATTTTTTGCTATTATTATTTAAAGTTTGAAGCTGTAATATATATATTATCTATGAAAATGGTTTCTGATTAACTTAAGCAGTTATGAAAGGCTGTTATATCCTTCATTATTTTACTGCACTACACATAGTTACTTTAAAGGTCCTTCATTATTTTACTGCACTACACATAGTTACTTTAAAGGTCCTTCATTATTTTACTGCACTACACATAGTTACTTTAAAGGTCCTTCATTATTTTACTGCACTACACATAGTTACTTTAAAGGTCCTTCATTATTTTACTGCACAACACATAGTTACTTTAAAGGTCCTTCATTATTTTACTGCACTACACATAGTTACTTTAAAGGTCCTTCATTATTTTACTGCACTACACATAGTTACTTTAAAGGTCCTTCATTATTTTACTGCACTACACATAGTTACTTTAAAGGTCCTTCATTATTTTACTGCACTACACATAGTTACTTTAAAGGTCCTTCATTATTTTACTGCACTACACATAGTTACTTTAAAGGTCCTTCATTATTTTACTGCACTACACATAGTTACTTTATAGGTCCTTCATGATTTTACTGCACTACACATAGTTACTTTAAAGGTCCTTTATTATTTTACTGCACTACATATAGTTACTTTAAAGGTCCTTCATTATTTTACTGCACTACACAGTTACTTTAAAGGTCCTTCATTATTTTACTGCACTACATATAGTTACTTTAAAGGTCCTTTATTATTTTACTGCACTACACATAGTTACTTTAAAGGTCCTTCATTATTTTACTGCACTACACATAGTTACTTTAAAGGTCCTTCATTATTTTACTGCACTACATATAGTTACTTTAAAGGTCCTTCATTATTTTACTGCACTACACATAGTTACTTTAAAGGTCCTTCATTATTTTACTGCACTACACATAGTTACTTTAAAGGTCCTTCATGATTTTACTGCACTACACATAGTTACTTTAAAGGTCCTTCATTATTTTACTGCACTACACATAGTTACTTTAAAGGTTTTTCATTATTTTACTGCACTACACAGTTACTTTAAAGGTCCTTCATTATTTTACTGCACTACATATAGTTACTTTAAAGGTCTTTCATTATTTTACTGCACTACACATAGTTACTTTAAAGGTCCTTCATTATTTTACTGCACTACATATAGTTACTTTAAAGGTTTTTCATTATTTTACTGCACTACACATAGTTACTTTAAAGGTCCTTCATTATTTTACTGCACTACACATAGTTACTTTAAAGGTCCTTCATTATTTTACTGCACTACATATAGTTACTTTAAAGGTCCTTCATTATTTTACTGCACTACACATAGTTACTTTAAAGGTCCTTTATTATTTTACTGCACTACACATAGTTACTTTAAAGGTCCTTCATTATTTTACTGCACTACATATAGTTACTTTAAAGGTTTTTCATTATTTTACTGCACTACACATAGTTACTTTAAAGGTCCTTCATTATTTTACTGCACTACACATAGTTACTTTAAAGGTCCTTCATTATTTTACTGCACTACACAGTTACTTTAAAGGTCCTTCATTATTTTACTGCACTACATATAGTTACTTTAAAGGTCCTTCATTATTTTACTGCACTACACATAGTTACTTTAAAGGTCCTTCATTATTTTACTGCACTACATATAGTTACTTTAAAGGTTTTTCATTATTTTACTGCACTACACATAGTTACTTTAAAGGTCCTTCATTATTTTACTGCACTACACATAGTTACTTTAAAGGTCCTTCATTATTTTACTGCACTACATATAGTTACTTTAAAGGTCCTTCATTATTTTACTGCACTACACATAGTTACTTTAAAGGAAGACCTTGGCAAATAAATAATTTATTGGAAATGTTATAGCAGGTTTCATTTGATTTCAGTTTAGTAGTACAGGTTTTCAGTAGAGTCAGTGTCATAAACAAGAAACAAACTCAATCTAGGTGATAAATTTATTAAAACTATTAAGATGAATTTGATAATTTGTTCCAAAAATGGACAGTTAAATACAATTGTTTATACCAAATAAGAAATAGCTAACAGTAAGTTTCTCATATTTTGTTTGTTTGTTTTTGAATTTCGCACAAAGCTACACGAGGGCTATCTGTGCTAGCCGTCCCTAATTTAGCAGTGTAAGACTAGAGGGAAGGCAGCTAGTCATCACCACCCACCGCCAACTCTTGGGCTATTCTTTTACCAACGAATAGTGGAATTGACTGTAACATTATAATGCCCCCACGGCTGAAAGGGCGAGCATGTTTTGCCCGATGGGGATGCGAACCCGCGACCCTCAGATTACGAGTCGCACGCCTTAACACGTATGGCCATGCCAGGCCCTTCTCATATTTATAACTTGTATATTTCAAGCCTTACTACCATCTTTGTCAGGCGAGAATCAAAAGATTACAGTTAATGTTGTCTCTAACACTGAAAGAGTTTGGACCACCCTTTATGATATCTTTAATTTCCTGGTTTAATGAATTAAAGTGGTCCATCTTAATTGCACTAATACACCAAATGTGAAAAACTATGAAAGAATGTTTTGGACTGTCTTATGAAAGAGTGGTGTAACATCTTAAAGTGTGTTTTTCCCAAGTTAAATTATGGTGTGGCTTATTAGTTGGTAATTGACAGGAATACAACATGCTTCACACACGGTATGCACAAGTGTAAAGTGTTTTTAAATGAAATTAAGATGATAACGTAAAAAACGTTTAGTCTGTAACAAATTTTAAAAAGTTGTAGAGTAAGCAACTATTTCTATAACCTGAGAGTTTCCGTGAGTCTTCGCTTCCCGTCTGTGTTTCTTACCTTCCAGTCAGTTAGTCATCAGCAGTGGCCCTTCAATAGTCGTGATGAATTTATTAACATTTATTACTAATAATCATATGGAATCTCGTGATATTAATAAAATCCTACAGGATCTAAAAACAGATGAAGCCTGAAAACAAAGATGTAATTCCAGTTCTCTGTTGAAGGATGAATTTTGTAATCATAGTTGCATTAAATGTTTATTATAGTTAGAGCTGGGAAATTAATATTATTAATTGTTTTAATTGATTAATACTGAGTTATTGAAACCATCTTGTGTTTCCCTGTACAAACAAACAAGAGCTGTCATTGGTTACTTTCAGCAAGTTGCCTTCTCTCTGGTCAGTAGTTCAAAACTAATGACTATGGTAGCTAGCCTTCATGGCTTCATTGTAACAAAAATTGGGGAGTACATTTAGTGGCAGTATTTAAGTTGCTTGGATAATTTGAATAATTAATAATAGTAATGATCAGAATTCCTAGTTCTGCTTATTTGATAGTTGGAATAATAAAAAATGTTAATAACTAGAAATGTTAAATTGAAGGAACTGATTCTTTTCATGGCAGTTGGAATTTTGATTAATCTGTTGTTGGAATAATCAAAAACAATAATTTTGATTAATAGATTTAATTATAATTTTTATTAATTGACAGGTTTATATGTCACTAATCAATGTAATCATTGTTTATAGGTGACGGAGAGATAGGTTAAATTGCCTAAAAACGAGAAAGTAGTGGGGTGTTTATAAATGTGGTTACACGGTCAAGGGTGGAGGTGGGTGGTGTTTGTTTGAGCTCTTTGGTGGTGCTGTTTATGTTCAAAAGACTGACTGAAAGAGCAACAGTGAAAACAACAGATGTTGGTGAAGGCTAAGAAAAACTTTGTTTTTGTGTGTGATTTTCTGTTTTTCTTCCTGTGGTGACATTCTAAGTGGAACAAAAGTAAAATATACAAGTAATATATATTTTTTTAAGATCCCATTGAAACGCACACTGAAAACCAAATTTTCTACCAACATTTAACTACATACTTTCCATGTTTCGAACATTCCTTCTTTTGTAATACTTTTGATTTACAAAACTTAAGAGCCACATACTTTAAAGGATTTGTGGCTAACTTTGAGCCCTGTTAGCAAGGGATGTTATGTCTGGTAATAGAAGAGTGTTTCCTGTGTGATGACTAAACTATTATGCTAGTGTGTGAATGTGGCATCTGTGGAAAGTGGGTTCAAGCAGCTAAAAGTGTGTGCAGTGTAGAAAGTGTTGTGATTTTATAAGATGTTAGTTGGAAGAAATGTGGGGTGCCTTGTTATAGATTAGAGGAAAATATAATTTGGTCTAAAAATTTTGGCACCAGTGATTATTTGAGCATTTAATCAAAAACTACATATTCAGTGTAAATAGGTGTGTAACTTAATGTGATTGGCTGAGAGGGAGCAGTGTACAGTTTTATAATTTATATTATGCTACAAAAGTAACAATGGACACAAACTTAAAGTTAGGTAAATGTATCTTATAATAATCTGACCCATTTTTAGCTGTTCTTGTATAAGTTGTGAATGATCAATATGCCTGTACATGCTTTTCAAACATACAACACTAAACCCCTTAACAATATCTAATAAACTTAGAGAAGTTAAACAGTTTATTAGAGTTAGCTAGTAAGACATTTGATAGTTAGAACATTTGTGATTCTATATTATAAGTAGTGATGGTGGTATTGTTCTAAAAAACTTGTATATGTGTTTCTTGTAGTTTTCCTTGTGTGTAAACTCTTGAACAAACACGAGAATTATCAGATTACGTGTTTCAAGTACACCTACAGATGCTATGTAAGTACTAGCCTTAGATAAGAACCTGTTTAAAAAAAACACCAATATAGCTCGAAATCTGAAGCAGAATGTTTCATATCAGTAAGTACACGGATAACTCAACCAATCCTTGACCATTAACATTTTTTATAAGTTTTCTTTTAGATCGAAGGTTTAAACAATACATTTCTATCAGATTGTGCTTTCATGTTAAAAACTGATTTGAACAGTTGTTTTAAGGAGTAGTCGTTGAAACAAAGAACCAGTTGTTCTTTCAGGTCATCTTGTTTTTCAAAGCAGTACTAATTTTCTGTAGTTGGGTAAACATGTGTAAATTATTCGTTGCTTTCTTTTCATTTAAAGTATCTTCAGCCTTCTTTCTTTCAGTCTGTTCCCAAGAGATGTTAACCACTGTTAAATAGTTAACAGCCTGAAAAATTGTCTAAAATTTTAAAATTTCTATTACTTAAATGTATCTATATGCACATAAAGCTGGAAATGTAGTTTATTTTTGATGAAACATGTCTTTCGGTTTTGTAAAGTGGTTTGTTTTATTGCTTCGTGTTTGACATGCAACATTAGGTTTTCATTTCACTTTTAGCTAGTTTTTTATGTGGCATGTACTTCACATTTCAGTTATAGAATTCTTATTTTCCTTATACTGTTTAACCCTAGAATAATTTAATTTCTTGAAACAGTTTTTTCTGAATTAATTGTACATCATATTACTTGTGAGGCTGTAATTTTACTTATTATATGACCTCTAGTAACATAAAGTGTAAAAACAAATGTTGTGTATGCTGCAGTGTATCCTGCTGGTGTCAAGTATGTATTTTGTGTAGATTTTATCAAGTATTTGGGTGTTTTTGTACAAGATAACCTTCAATCCCATTGGTAGTGAGAGGTATGTAATCAGTAATTTGAAAGTTAAATGTTAAATAATCTGTATATAAAATTATATATAATATTTGGCGTTGCGCCAAACATGCTCGCCCTCCCAGCCGTGGGGGCATTATAATGTTACGGTCAATCCCACTATTCGTTGGTAAAAAAGTAGCCCAAGAGTTGGCGGTGGGTGGTGACGACTAACTGCCTTCCCTCTAGTCTTACACTACAAAATTAGGGACGGCTAGCACAGATAGCCCTCGAGTAGCTTTGTGCGAAATTCCAAAAACTAATTCCAAACCTGTGATATCTCAAGTGTTTTAAGAGTTTGAGAGAAGATGAATATAAAATAGTAGTTAATATTCATCACACACAACTTTAATCATATTAATAATTAACTAATAATTAAATAAAAGTGTAATTTCTAAGGAAATCTTTAGATGAAAAAATTTGCCTGTTTTGTGAAGACAGTTATCTGGAGAACATTAACTAACACAAAACAAATAAGAAATAAAAAACTGATGGTAGTTCATTGAAGAATTGTGATTTGACATGGATCATCTCCTGACCTTGGCTCATACTTAAAGAAATGTCACCTGGAACTTGCTTGTTCTAGGTTTTCATGAAGACTTAACGTCCTCGTGTATTCATGATGTGGCTGACTGACTGAGTGAGCTATGAAGACTTAACGTCCTCGTGTATTCATGATGTGGCTGACTTACTGAATGAGCTATGAAGACTTAACGT
Organism: Tachypleus tridentatus; assembly: GCF_004210375.1. NCBI lineage: Eukaryota > Metazoa > Arthropoda > Merostomata > Xiphosura > Limulidae > Tachypleus > Tachypleus tridentatus. Next base: position 150,436,116 of record NC_134830.1, read on the forward strand.
CCTCGTGTATTCATGATGTGGCTGACTTACTGAGTGAGCTATGAAGACTTAACGTCCTCGTGTATTCATGATGTGGCTGACTTACTGAGTGAGCTATGAAGACTTAACGTCCTCGTGTATTCATGATGTGGCTGACTGAGTGAGCTATGAAGACTTAACGTCCTCGTTTCTTCATGATGTGGCTGACTTACTGAGTGAGCTATGAAGACTTAACGTCCTCGTTTCTTCATGATGTGGCTGACTTACTGAGTGAGCTATGAAGACTTAACGTCCTCGTTTCTTCATGATGTGGCTGACTTACTGAGTGAGCTATGAAGACTTAACGTCCTCGTGTATTCATGATGTGGCTGACTTACTGAGTGAGCTATGAAGACTTAACATCCTCGTGTATTCATGATGTGGCTGACTTACTGAGTGAGCTATGAAGACTTAACGTCCTCGTGTATTCATGATGTGGCTGACTGAGTGAGTTATGAAGACTTAACGTCCTCGTGTATTCATGATGTGGCTGACTGAGTGAGCTATGAAGACTTAACGTCCTCGTGTATTCATGATGTGGCTGACTGAGTGAGCTATTAAGACTTAACATCCTCGTGTCTTCATCATGTGGCTGAGTGATCTATGAAGATTTAACGTCCTTGTGTATTCATGATGTGGCTGACTGACTGAGTGAGCTATGAAGACTTAACGTCCTCGTTTCTTCATGATGTGGCTGACTGAGTGAGCTATGAAGACTTAACGTCCTCGTGTATTCATGATGTGGCTGACTTACTGAGTGAGCTATGAAGACTTAACGTCCTCGTGTATTCATGATGTGGCTGACTGAGTGAGCTATGAAGACTTAACGTCCTCGTGTATTCATGATGTGGCTGACTTACTGAGTGAGCTATGAAGACTTAACGTCCTCGTTTCTTCATGATGTGGCTGACTGAGTGAGCTATGAAGACTTAACGTCCTCGTTTCTTCATGATGTGGCTGACTGAGTGAGCTATGAAGACTTAACGTCCTCGTTTCTTCATGATGTGGCTGACTTACTGAGTGAGCTATGAAGACTTAACGTCCTCGTTTCTTCATGATGTGGCTGACTTACTGAGTGAGCTATGAAGACTTAACGTCCTCGTTTCTTCATGATGTGGCTGACTTACTGAGTGAGCTATGAAGACTTAACATCCTCGTGTATTCATGATGTGGCTGACTTACTGAGTGAGCTATGAAGACTTAACGCCCCTCGTGTATTCATGATGTGGCTGACTGACTGAGTGAGCTATGAAGACTTAACGTCCTCGTGTATTCATGATGTGGCTGACTGAGTGATCTATGAAGGCTTAACGTCCTCGTGTCTTCATCATGTGGCTGAGTGATCTATGAAGGCTTAACATCCTTGTGTCTTCATCACATGGCTGAGTAAGCTATACATCCTCTTATTTGCTTATTCAGTGTATTCATGATGTGGCTGACAAAAACAGCTATGTAAGACTTAACATCCTTTTCTTATCATGTGGCTGAGTGATCTATGAAGATTTAAGTGATTTAACATGATGTAATGACTGGTGAGTTATCAGCATCAGATGGATACAAATGGTATGGATGGTGACTTCACAATATTCCTACCAAATTTTCAGCACCAGATGGATATTTATAGTATGGTCAGTGATCTCACAATACTCCTTCCAGTTGTTCAGCACCAGATGGATATTTATGGTATGGTCAGTGACCTCGCAATACTCCTACCAATTTTTCAGCACCAGATGGGTATTTATGGTATGATCCTTGTACCAGTTTTCAGCACCAGATGGGTATTTATGGTATGGTCAGTGACCTCGCAATACTCCTACCAATTTTTCAGCACCAGATGGGTATTTATGGTATGATCGGTGACCTCACAATACTCTTACCAGTTTTTCAGCACCAGATGGATATTTATGGTATGATCGGTGACCTCACAATGATTTAACTCCTACCTTCTTTTTCAGCACCAGATGGGTATTTATGGTATGATCGGTGACCTCACAATATTCCTTCCAATTTTTCAGCACCAGATGGATATTTATGGTATGATCGGTGACCTCACAATACTCCTTCCAGTTGTTCAGCACCAGATGGATATTTATGGTATGATCGGTGACCTCACAATACTCCTACCAGTTGTTCAGCACCAGATGGATATTTATGGTATGATCGGTGACCTCACAATACTCCTACCAGTTTTTCAGCACCAGATGGGTATTTATGGTATGATCGGTGCCCTCACAATACTCCTACCAGTTTTTCAGCACCAGATGGGTATTTATGGTATGATCGGTGCCCTCACAATACTCCTTCCAGTTGTTCAGCACCAGATGGGTATTTATGGTATGATCGGTGCCCTCACAATACTCCTACCAGTTGTTCAGCACCAGATGGATATTTATGGTATGGATGGTGACCTCAAAATACTCCTACCAAATGTTCAGCATCAGATGGATATTTATGTTATGGATGGTGACCTCACAATACTCCTACCAAATTTCAGCACCAGATGGATATTTATGGTATGGTCGGTGACCTCACAATACTTTTACGAAATTTTTAGCACCAGATGGATATTTATGGTATGGTCAGTGACCTCACAATACATCTACGAAATTTTTAGCACCAGATGGATATTTATGGTATGGTCAGTGACCTCACAATACATCTACGAAATTTTCAGCACCAGATGGATATTTATGGTATGGTCAGTGACCTTACAATACTCCTACGAATTTTTCAGCACTAGATGGATATTTATGGTTTGGTCAGTGACCTTACAATACTCCTACGAATTTTTCAGCACCAGATGGATACTTATAGTATGGTCAGTGACCTCACAATGCTCCTACCTATTCTTCAGCATCTGATTTTTACGTGTGCAGTGGTTTCACGAGGCAACAACTGATTCTTCAACATCTGACGTTATCTAATGGTTAGTGATCTCACGATGTGCTCACCACTGCTCAGTGATTTCATCAGATAAGCAAACCTTTATGTTTCCCATAATACCTTAGCTCAAAAACACCTTTATCAGTCTACACCCCGTCTCTTTAAAAAAAAAAAAAAAATTCCATGACCTTTATTTCGATGAATTTTAACATTTAGAACAATAAAAGTGTAATTGTTTTGTTACAAAGTCACCTAACTGTTATTAGGTCATAGTTCAAGTTCAGTGTAAGAACCAACGAATAAACACTTTAAAAGTTCTTAATGTTAATGGATACTTCCAACGTTATAGCTTATTTCTAACTCCCGTGTTCTTTGTGGGTTTACCTTCGAAGTGGCTGCTCAGTTAGTTCTGACGTTTCAGTTTTCGGTGTTAGTATTTGATACATCCTGACAAACTATTGGGTTACAAACACTGAATATTGATGGTCTCCAAGTGACGTGATATGTGGTGATGAGATTACTGTATTTACTAATGTTGATCTCAACTTCAGCAAGGTAGCTACTTAAATAACTTTGAAGATGTTGTTTCCTTAACTGAATAGTGATTATACTGACGACTTCCTGTGCTTAAGATTGTAGTATCTCTATAGTAACAGAGGGATTTCGTGCCATTAGCTCCGCCTATATCTCGATGGAAAGCTAGTGATTTGTTAACTCGTTTTGTTTTCGTAAGAATCGTTAAAGATGTTGAAATAATTGTTGGTTTTAAAGGAACGTCCAGTTAACGTTGTCCATGAAATTTTGGAAAGTACAAAAGTGTTTTAATTCGTCGGTTTCTTATTTCTTTCAACTGATGGAAACTTAATGAAACTTCTGGTAATTGTCACCGTATTCGTGGGTAAGTTGTTTGAAGCATTAGGGGAAAATCCTAGGATTTTGGACAAAGCAGTAAATGTTTATTATATGGTCGCGTGCATTTCGGTATAGAGTACGTTTCTTCAGAGCTGCTGGTTTCAGTTTTTTTTTTTTCATCTAAGGTTCTGTATATTTTGTTAATGAGCTAATCTTATCTTTTAATTCACCCCTCGAATCAACGTCTCAACTGAGAACTAAACTGTTTTATGTTATAGACTCCCGATTACTTGAAGTAAGTGTGTGGTATAAAGCTACAATTATGGATTGAATGCTCTGGGTAGCACACCGTGCATCTTTGAGCTTAAAAAATCATTATCTATGCCACTAGAGGTGGACTAACTTATGTTTTCGCGACTGTGTGTACCTGGCAGCAAGATCTCTGTAAAACAGCTTAATGGATTTTGACGAAACTTGGTATACATTTGGATTACGACTCAACTTAGAAGTTACTAGTTTTGGAGGATCAAAGTAACAGCAAGGTCACGAAAATCCAAAACATTCTTATCTGTTAATATGGAGACGGATTTTTCACACTGTTTTTGTCTGTGCCTCAGTTGAAAATGACTTGATTTTGATGAACGTATATATAATATTATTCCTAACTGTCATGTCTAAAATCCGTATGTCCGTTGATAACAACAGACATATTTTAATATTTATTGGAACCAAATATGATCAACTCTGCGTAGCGGAGGTATGCCCTTTATCGGCTGCCCCTCTAACTATATGAAGTTATATCTCTGCCTTTGTGGATCGTATGTTTAACATAAGTGTGGTTTGTTTGATTTTAACTTATCTTTACATTGGCTAATTTTACCTTTTTTAAGTTTCGTTTTACAATACACGTTTGTCATTACCGAATGTAGAAAATAAATAAATAGTGTAACATTTTTCGTAGGAATTTTCATTTAACGTTTAGAATGCGATACAGTCATCTTATTAGCGAAGCGCGAATTGGTAGTTGCGCCACCTGTTGTAAATTACCTAACTAGATAGCGTTTGTAACAATTTTTTGATTATTTAAATAATCACCTATTTGGTCCTGAACATCTTGCAAGACGTCTGTCCCAAAAATATCAAACTAACCTCGAAAAGGGGGTTTGTAAGATGAAAGCTTCTTGTTTATAATCGTCTTAGTCAAAGTTTCATAAAAAACTTCCGCTCTAATAAATGTCTTCCGTAATCCGTGTAAACAAACGCGCACTCGAAGTGAGTTAGCTAATGGGTTTTCATGCTAAAAAAGAAAAGTGATTGACGGTAAAACCAAACTATATAGAAGTTAAATGTTGTCATAGAAACGTACATTATTTCACATTTTTATTTTGAACGCTAAACTAACATTGCACTCGTTTATCAAATATAGAATTTTATTATATTTGTCATATCTTAACATTTGGGCCACATTTTAAACACGTGTGTGCTCAGTATTTTTAAACATGGTTTTACCTGTTAGTCGGGAAAATACGCTTGGCGTCTGAGCTACAAATACAGCAATTAACCTAAATTAGTTTCAACTCTTTTAACACGGAAAATCGAGTGCTATGAACCATGTTTGTCAAGATAAATAGTATTCGAATTAATTTCCTCAGCTATTTATTTGTTATGGATAATCAAACATACACGATGCAAAATTATATCCCCGTGATGATTGCTTCGTGATAAGAAGTAAACGAAAATAATTTTTCAAGTCTTTGTTTTCAAGTAGAACCCCAGTTAACATTTTCAAAATCTATTTCTTTATCCATTTATAATTCTTCTAAGCAATGTATAAAATCGTACACTTTCCGTTATTTATATATATATATATATTGTTAGTAAATTTCTTTTATGGCATTCATAACTCGGTGAAAGACGAATACGGAAGCGAAAAAACTTAAAACTATCTAGCGATGTGCCCACCACTTGTCGTATTGTATTATACTAACTATCGCAGGTGTTCTCTCTTGCCTATCTTGTGCTGCCCTCTGCAGTTAAACATTTAAGAAATATTTTAATACACGGGCGCAAGGTGGTTGTATGACATCATGGTTTCGGCTGGTGGCCTCACGCTGGGATCGATTAGCGATTTGGTGCTGACAGAGAAAAGGAAAATATTGTTAAAATAGGCGTACTATTGGAGGGGGCACATGTCCATGGGGGAAAGGAAGTGGGGAGATTTGAAACGAATAAGACACTTGGGTATGATTGGTAAGTTTTGTTATGAGTTTGTTAAAATGTTTTTACAGGGCCGTAGAAGTGGGTCGCAGAGACTGCCTCCTTAACCTCAGTCGTCGAGAATATAATATATACATGACGAGAGACCTTCGGGTCGTGACATATAACCAACGCTAACCCTACTTTACCATTACAGTCGGTCCTGTGATCATCTCGTATAAATTATATAGCATGAACTCGTCTCTTAGTGAATCTATTGCGCATGCTTAGTATTTGATTATTACGTTATTTAAAAATTGTCTAAGTAAATCGATAGGCTTAGTATATCACCAACAGTTTAGAAAACTTTAATGTCAAATCAAACAATTTAAGTACATTGTATAAACTATAAAGAACCAGACTAGTTTAAGAAGGCGTCCATAACTTTAAGAATCAAGGTTCAGAGTGATAAGAAGGCGATGGGGTATCTACTTGTATCACCCATAACAAAACTTCAAGGACAACAATAGAACAACTTGTATCTCTGCAAGGTATTTATTTGTAACGTTCATTTTTCTGCATAAACAGTCACCAAGAGACATATTTCTGCCCCTAGTAACAGTAATAAATCTTTGGATTAATACACGCACGTCCAAGATGTGATAATGTATGTGTGCGTATCTTAGAATAGATATGTATCTATTAAAACACGCTTACGTTTTTCAATCTGCACATGCGTGTACTGTACTGAGTATTAGTAGGCCAATTTGCAATGTTTGATTACCCTAAGTTTTGGGCGGGAGTTTTTTTTTAAGCCTAAACAAAATTGTTGTAAAGAGTGAGTTAGATATAAACACATTTTGTTCTCGTATTTTAACAACAAACTGAATTTGTTGTCCGGAGTAACTTTTTAGTTTCGCTTTGTTTAAATATCTTCGTAGTATATATTGTAAGAAGATTTCGTTGGTGTCTGTCGGGACAAATTTGTCAGCGATTGGTAAACCGAAATGCGCACTTTTCATAAGCTTTGCAGTGAAGATAGCAAGCATATGGTAGACTGGTATATAAAATAAGCAAGGTGTAAAATACAATTTTTTTAAAAAAGGTAGGATGTTTGGAAAGAAAGTTGTTTTAAATATTACTACAGTTTTTCTAATAATTTGTCTAACTCTAAATTATCGACGTAGTTTAGACCTTTGATATCGGTAGGGTTCACAGGTATGCCTCATTATGAAAAGTTGTTTTTAATTGTTACAACGTTTATCGTAAAGAATGTACAAAAAATTTGAAACTTCTATTTTGTATATATGCGCGTTTTTTTTTTGCATTAGAAAACGCATTTGCAAATAATTGTACGAAGCAAGTGCGTATGCAGTTCACCTTTATCGGATATCATTCACTTGTGCATATTGCCAGTCCCAAAGAAACAAACCTGTGTCGTTAACAAAGCAAGGCACTGAAGAACCAATCGTAAAGTGGCTGAGTTATTTAGTACTTTGTATGATTTAGCGTAAAACCTTTTATATTAAATCCTTTAAAGTTGTATGGATTCCACCACTACATGTAGACGTATCGTACTTTGATTTTCTTTCTCAAGCATTGCTAAAAGAGTTATGATTTGGCGAAACTGTAAACTACTGCAGAGGACGTAGCAAATCGTGTAATAGATTAGACCAGCACGTAAGCCATTCTCGGATTCTTTGTTCGTTCAAATTACATTTGTTTTAGTGAGGAAAAGAAAACTCGCAAATATGTTATACAACGATTTCCTGAGAACTATACCAGTCTTTTTCTATCGATCGATGTTAACAAAGCGTTGACTATTGAATTTGCTTTATAATAGCCTGCGGTGTTTCTTTGTTAGGACACTAAATATAGAAATATACAAGAGAATGCGCCTAGACTTGAATCACTAAAAACTAAAAGATGTGCAAGTTTTCAGCTTTACAGTTTATTACAATGAGTAATAAATAGTCACTGTGTAAAAAGGTTTTCCTTGGTAGTTTATACATCTGTTTTAATACATGTGTCGCTATGGTCTGAGCTTTAATATATCAGTTGAAAAACTTTCCGTGTACGCCATAGACAAGCACAACGTTGGAAGATGTTACACACTCGTGTTTGTGAAATCTGTATTATGTATGGTAATATACTTAATGGTGTAATGAAAGCATTGCCTAGTGGTTATCTTGTTGGATCGTCTTGGTTAGCTTATGGATCGTCTTCGATATCTGATAACGGTTATCTTGTACATCTGTTCAGGATACTGTTTTAGGTGTTTCACTCTAGTGCCCTGTAACGACCATTGTTTTTGTCTCATGGTAGTTAGCAGTGTGTGAAGTGTTTTTTTTTCCTTGTAACGTATAGTTTTCTCTCTAAAACTCGGTAATCGAAATTAGGGTTAGCTAGCACAGATGGTCGTTATATAGCATTTTACGGATATCTAACATTACATAGTTATCTTGATAATAGTAAATTGTTTTCATTACTTGTTTTAAGCCTGATTTATTGTTTGCATGATGTATGTATGTGTGTATAAGAACCCAATATTTAACACATGCCAAGGAATATTCTGCCAAATGGACTGAAGGACCCTCTTCTCTAGCGATTACTAATTAATAGTTAGTCAATTTTTAATAACACAGACTACTACACTTTTACCCTCTTTCAAACAAGGCCTGTCCTCGAGTTTAGTTCCAGGTTCGTGGGAGCACCACACCGTTGTCATATTTGTGCTGTCTCATTGGTCGGATTTGAACTCGACACCTGTCACAACAGGAGAGTGCTTTGTTAATTGAACTAACGTGCTAGTCCCCTAACACTTGCTGGTGAGGGATTTTAACAACTCAAACTGCATAAGAACCACAACAAAGGAACAGCTCTTAGTTATACGTTCTGTCACATAGAGATCGTCGCTTTAGCTAACTTTCACACACACAAACGTTACATGTCTTTAAAGCTTTTTAATTGTACGTCTAATAATAGACCATTTAAAATTGAGAGTGTGGGCTTCCTTAATGAACCTCTATGAATCTCTCGGTCTGGAGTTCGCGCACAATATATCCTAGGGCTAAATCTTTCATCATAACACCGACTACATTCAAGGCCTAATCGTCCTAGTTGTGAGAGACCACAAAGAAACAATGACTAAGTATTTGTGTGTTTATTGTTGTTGTTGTTTTCTTTTTTTGGTTCTTCGGAGTTTAAGATCAGATGACAGCATTAGTCACTTAATCCTAGAAATACTGATTGGGAAAAGGGAGGTACATCTGATTTTTAAACATTTTTCTCTAACGACGGTAGTCAAACTTTAAAATACTTTCTCAGGATTCTCCCAACCTAATCGATGTTTTTTTTTTTAACTTGAATGGGGAAAAAAAGGACCCCGTGTTTTAATTTATTTAAGTTTATTTTACGAAAAATATTGAGAACCGTACTCTAAGATACTTGTACACCAAAGTATTGGTGCAGGCCAAGACTGTTTCATGATTGGCGTAGCGCATGCATCATAATATATTAAAAGTGTTAACAAGATGGCGTTCGTTGCCGAGTTAGTTTTTACTCTGATTGTTATTAAAGGTGTGAAAACTAATATAGATGGTACGATAAACGTACAACATTGTTTTACTAAATTATAAACTTGTCTCAGTAGCAGAGGCGTGAATATAGTTAAAAATGATGGGGTATTGAAGACACTGATTTCTCCCAACTCTTGTCTGTCCGACCCTCTCCAACATCGCTACATCACTTCCTAATTAGTTCCATTTGTTCAAGTTCCCTGTCATTATCACTTGTTCAGATCTGTATCTCTCTTTATGAATTAAAGTAGTTTGAGGTTAAAGAGCAAAAATATAGGTTTTGAACATTTAAAGTTCTGATTTAGTAAAATATCCTTACTTCGAGGTTACTTACGAGGTCTTTGTAATAAATAAGACGCAGGCCTAAAGCTGTAACAGTCGTATTTTACCTGTAATTTTTTTTTTAACTTTAATATTGCTGTAATGAATTGTTTTGTTTTGAGTTTGGAAATAAGAACAATGAAAGTGGGTGATCTCAGAAATCAGTCTGTAGAAGAAGGGGTGATATTAATTTGTAAGTATAGACAGGTTAATATTTCAAAGTCAGTTTTTGTGCCCTTAAACCACATCGTGATTTTATTTTGCGAATTCGCAAGGTCGTATTTGGTGAGACGCGCATGAATTTTGAAGCGATGGGTGATATTTGTAGCTTGAGCACGTGCATCTACTGCGTGATTTCATCATAATCGCGTTTCGACGTACACTTCTACTGCACGTAATATGTATGTAAACACGTTCAGTGTATGTGTATAAATAATAAATCATTTGGAATATAAGTACTAGTTTACATTCATTACACAAAATCAAAACTTCTATATTAAAAAATGAAATATTAGAAGTTAGTTCTTTACTTAAACATTTTGTGTTTTATTAACAAACGTAATGTAGGTTCAGTTTTAAAAAGTAAGAAATATAAATCGGTAATTAATTAATAAAAGATATCGCTGTGCATAACTGATACACCAAGCAACATTTTTAGATTTTGTGTTTTAATGGTAAAATAGAATGGTAGTAGATAAAGCACGAGGTTTTTAACGTTGTGTTCTTCATAGATTGTTGTCTTGTTTAATTTTCCATTTTTGGAATGATGTAATAACTCTTTGTAATAGTTCGTTAGAACCTGTATCTTTTCTTCATCCAGTAAAATCTATCGCTTATAACGAGTGAAAAGTGTGATTTACAAACAGCTGTATTCTTTCAACTCATCGTCGTTGCTAGGATACCTGAGTTCGATAAAGCACTTTACGAGATTCGGGACTTTAAATAGAGTAAATTAAATCTCTAAAGTATACAGAGTGATTGAACAGGCCTAAAGCTGTAAGGCTGATGTTTTAGATAAATATTAACCTCCCCCGAGAGTATACTACGCTGTTTTGTTCTTTATTTGTATGAAATAGTGAGACGAATCTGGATTGGTTGCAGCCTCTTGCAACGTGACGGCGATTGTTGTAAGAACAGTGACGTCATTTCCAGCGGGAGTGTTTGACATTGTTAAGCCTCGGGGCGAACACAAAGTCTTGGCCGACAAACCACTTGTTTTATGTCCCGGATATGTTACTTTTTTTTTTTTTTTTTTAAATCAAATACTGTAATTGTCGTCTGTATGTGGTTGCAACTCGACTATCACTTCTAGAGGATTATTTCAGAAAATCAGAGCAGACGATAATTTAGTGAGATGTGTAATTTGATATTTAAAAATTTAAGAGATTTTCGATAGAATCAAATTGTTTGAACAAAAGATAGGTCTACTTTTTAATTGCCTAATTTCGTTGTACAAACCACTGGCTATAAACCCTCGTATTCTGATGCCTAAGTGATAAGTCCAAGACACACCGCTAACTATTGGGTATCAATACCTACGGAGGGCGCAGAACGGATAGACCGTTCTGTAGCATTGCGCTTAGCAACAAATAAACGAAATGCTTCCATTTGAATTCAAAGCTGTTATCTGAACCTACATCGAAAGATTGACGACAACGCCACCTATACATTTCTCGAAATGGTGAAAGTTAAACTATTGCAAGAAACGTAGAGATTAAATGTATTGTTTGTCAAGTAATTGATAATTAGGTTTCCACTATCACCACTCGATCTTATGAAGCCTGGTGTTGGGCGGTTGACATATTGTTACATTCGTCCTTTTATTTTTGGTCCGGAATGGTCAGTTGGTTAAGGTGCTTGACCTGTAATCTGAGGGTCGTGGGTTCGATCCCCATCACACCAAACATGCTCGCCATTTCAGCCGTGAGGGCGTTATAATATCACGGTCATTCCCACTATTCGTTGGTAAAAAAGTAGCTCAAGAGTTGGGTACTGACGGTGATGACTAGCTGCCGTCTCTTTAGTTTTACATTGCTAAATTAGCTTCGGCTAGCTCAGTCAGCCTTCGTGTAATAGAACTTAAATAAGTACAGCTTGGTCTAGTCAATGATAGTTTGTCACTGGGTGCTCAAACTGTGCGTAGTAACCAATGAGTGATAGTTTGACACTCTGTTCTGGTGCTGTGTACAGTAACCAATCAGTGATAGTTTGTCACTGTTCTGGTGCTGTGTACAGTGACCAAGCGGTGATAGTTTGTCACTCTGTTCTGGTGCTGTGTACAGTGACCGAGAGGTGATAGTTTGTCACTCTGTTCTGGTGCTGTGTACAGTGACCGAGAGGTGATAGTTTGTCACTCTGTTCTGGTGCTGTGTACAGTGACCGAGAGGTGATAGTTTGTCACTCTGTTCTGGTGCTGTGTACAGTGACCGAGAGGTGATAGTTTGTCACTCTGTTCTGGTGCTGTGTACAGTGACCAAGCGGTGATAGTTTGTCACTCTGTTCTGGTGCTGTGTACAGTGACCGAGAGGTGATAGTTTGTCACTCTGTTCTGGTGCTGTGTACAGTGACCGAGAGGTGATAGTTTGTCACTCTGTTCTGGTGCTGTGTACAGTGACCGAGAGGTGATAGTTTGTCACTCTGTTCTGGTGCTGTGTACAGTGACCAAGCGGTGATAGTTTGTCACTGTTCTGGTGCTGTGTACAGTGACCAAGCGGTGATAGTTTGTCACTCTGTTCTGGTGCTGTGTACAGTGACCAATCGGTGATAGTTTGTCACTCTGTTCTGGTGCTGTGTACAGTAACCAATCGGTGATAGTTTGTCACTCTGTTCTGGTGCTGTGTACAGTAACCAATCGGTGATAGTTTGTCACTCTGTTCTGGTGCTGTGTACAGTGACCAAGCGGTGATAGTTTGTCACTCTGTTCTGGTGCTGTGTACAGTAACCAATCGGTGATAGTTTGTCACTCTGTTCTGGTGCTGTGTACAGTAACCAATCGGTGATAGTTTGTCACTCTGTTCTGGTGCTGTGTACAGTAACCAATCGGTGATAGTTTGTCACTCTGTTCTGGTGCTGTGTACAGTGACCAAGCGGTGATAGTTTGTCACTCTGTTCTGGTGCTGTGTACAGTGACCAAGCGGTGATAGTTTGTCACTCTGTTCTGGTGCTGTGTACAGTAACCAGTCGGTGATAGTTTGTCACTCTGTTCTGGTGCTGTGTACAGTAACCAGTCGGTGATAGTTTGTCACTCTGTTCTGGTGCTGTGTACAGTGACCAAGCGGTGATAGTTTGTCACTCTGTTCTGGTGCTGTGTACAGTAACCAATCGGTGATAGTTTGTCACTCTGTTCTGGTGCTGTGTACAGTAACCAGTCGGTGATAGTTTGTCACTCTGTTCTGATGCTGTGTACAGTAACCAATCGGTGATAGTTTGTCACTGCAGGCCTAGGATAGGCAAGAAACAAGCGAACATTAAGTTGGGAATACCATGTGGTGTGTGTCTACAAAAATTGTTTACATATATAACGAACATTTGACGTCACTGTTACGAAACAGTCCTAGTTAGATAACTATTCTGTAGCAATTGAGTCTATTGTGTTAGACAACTACACGTTTTTATCTTGTTATAGTGTGATTTACATTATCACATTTATATTTCTGTCGTGTTGAAACTGACAGTTAAAACAAAACACAACTATTTGAGACTAAACACATTTGTGTAAGGTATAACGGGTGGAGTTTCATTATAATGTGATATTGTTAGTTTTCCTTAAAAAGGACAGTGATTTATGTATAAAGCATGTGCTCGTACATTACTCTGTTTCATCATATAATTCGCAAATTTTTTGAAATTTCTTCTAAATGTCTGGAGACGTCGTCTCTTTTAAACCTTTATTTATACATTTAGTTTTAACAATTAAAATTCAAAAGTAAACAAGGGTTTATTGGCAAATCAAGTGTCGTCTGTTCATTGAAATTGAATGGTTGCTACAATTATTATTTTCTTATTTTATATCAGGCCTAATTTTATAAGCAACACAGATTTTGAGGGTTTGGAGACCATAACAATATGTAAACGTGTACCTATGGTTTATTCTGGTTATTTGTACAGCTGTCTGATTGGTTAATTTGGATACCCGGAGGTTTATCCTATTGGAAAATTCCATCTAAGTTCAGCCTTCTTGTCCTACCTAGATTTTTTCTCTTACAAATTTGAGTTTTATTTTTAGAGTATAACTTTTGGCATGAAAAGCTAGGTACTCTTAAGACTATAATTTTAGAAATACTTAAAGGAATGTTGTAATATACAATTAGACTGTTTATTGACGTTCGAGTTTTTAAAATGCAAGATATTTCTAAATTATTACCAGATTAAAAAAAACTATCCTAAATATTAGTGGACAGATGGTTAAGGTGCTCGATTTGTAATCCGAGGGTCACGGGTTCGAATCCCCGTCACACCAAACATGCTCGCCTTTTCAACCTTGGGGACGTTATAATGTTACAGTCAATTCCGCTGTTCGTTGGTAAAAGAGTAGCCCAAGATTGGCGGTGGGCGGTGATGACCAGCTGCCTTCCTTCCAGTATTTACTAAATTAGGGACGACTAGTGCAGATAGCCCTCGTGTAGCTTTGCGCGAAATTCAAACCAAACCAAAATATTAGCAGAAGGTGTGTGTTTGTGACCGACCGTAAAGTGAATGGTACGTGGGAAACAACTGGTAACTGTATGTGATTGACCATTTCATTAAATTTATATTACTTCATGGAATTTTGAATTTCGTAGTTGGGTTAAAATCAGTGGCAGGTTAAGAAAATACAGCGCTAATATCCGGGTTCAATCCTTGCAGGGGTTACATTGCTGATAAATAGTCCGTTCTGCTTTGCGCTTAAACAGAAAACTAAACACTTATTAAGGAATTCATAATGTCGTTAAAGGTAATGCAATAAGTTCAGCTTACAAGCAGACAGTAACGTTATCAGAAGTCGTCCATGGTCGGTAGGATGATAAAGCTCTGACGTCGGAGCTGGCCAGGAGCGTTCCAATGCATGCCATACTGCATAGTTAAGCCGTAGGTGCGTTATAAGAGTGATAACCAGCCGCCCTTCCCATCATTACTTTGTAAGGTGATTAGTAGTGTGATGTTGGCTAGCTGCTTTCATCCTGGTCAGTAGTAGTGCAAAATTAGAGTCGCCATGATAGCTTTAATGTAACTTTGGATTCATTCTTGAATAAACCAAATCATATTAAATGGAAGCAAAAATATGATGTTAAAAGTGGAGTAATGAGTAGAACAGGTGACTCGAGAGGTCAAAGTAATGAGTAGAACAGGTGACTCGAGAGGTCAAAGTAATGAGTAGAACAGGTGACCCGAGAGGTCAAAATCACATTAGAAGAAAGCAAGGTGTATGATATTGATTCTGGAGAATATGGAAACGCTGAAACCTCTAAAACCATTACAGCTATATGTAGGTGTATCTTTTTACATACTTTATGGATTTCTAATCTGGAAACAAGATTCTGAATAGTAGACTCGAGTAGTTTATTTCTACCAATCAGAGTCTTCTGGGACATAATATTTCAAAATTCACTCCAATGTCTAGAGGGATCGGTTTTTGTGACCAGGAGTCATAGACTACAAAATCATTTGTTTATTATGTTTAGTTCCGTATATTTTTTCTTTCTTGTTTTTCACTTCTATCCATCCTACATTTATCGAGTACAATATTTTTGTTTTTGGACTTGAGTGCCGTATAAATACTTGTTTGTATTCCATGACACCTGTTCACACCTTTTTCGTTTTCGTATAATTGTTTATCTACACATTTATTTATTTCAAATTTAATTTCCATAGTTTTTTGTTTTTCGAAACTTCTTGGGACAGAGGATGTTGTAAGTACAAAGGTCACCATTCTGGTATTAAGTTAATCGCACTGCACCGCGTGGGAAGTTAAAAGGATAGCTGGCGCGTGAATTTGTGTTTCTTCAAATTTGAATTGTCGATGACGTAAGCGTCGAAGATCGCGATGATTGCGCGTGTTCTTTGTTGCATGAAACCACTGAAATATGCTCTATTATTAACTACGCAGAATCGATATATAAGTTGACGACAGTTGTTTTAACTTGTTATACCTAACCAACAGAATTTCATCTTTAACTAGTGTTGTGTGTGTGTGCTGGTATTCCATGAGGGATATGTATCTTCATTTGATGTTAGAGTCGCGCTGGTGATATGCAAATATTTACTCACAAAGACCGCTGTTGTGAAGTGTTATTTCAGCCCTTGCGTAAATGTAAGCGTTAGAAAATAAAACCACATTCACGAGTTTTCTGATAAAACGAGAAAATATTAAACACTGAATGTTTTAGAAACGTGTCATGTTTTTTTTTAGTCACCCATACCGTCTTTTCCAGAAACTTGTTACCGTGGGTCTGGTGAGTAATTGTGGAAGTAGCAGTAATTTGCTGTATAATTCAGGTATACGAATCGCGCTCTTCTAGTAAAACTCGTTTGTATGTCTCTCTCTTTAAACTCCTGTCGGGTCTTCCTACTCACGTCGTTATGTTGTCTTTTTGTTTGTTTTTTTATGTTAGTTTTCCTTGGATATCGTCTCGTGTATAATGTAAATTTAAAAACTAGTAGTTAATTATACATATCCTTTAGGCCTAGTAAGTGTCTTGTGATCGAAGATGGCACATTAATTGTGAATCGTATGCACGTGCAACATCTTAATCAGGCTTAGAGGTAGTTACACAGTTGAAACACGGTGTATTTGAATCATTTAATAAAAGATAAAACATAAATTATATAAATGAAATAAAGTATGAAGCAAAGTGTATTTAAATAAAGGATATGGGGTGTAGTGTATTTAAATAAAGGATATGGGGTGTAGTGTATTTAAATAAAGGATATGGGGTGTAGTGTATTTAAATAAAGGATATGGGGTGTAGTGTATTTTAATAAAGGATATGGGGTGTAGTGTATTTTAATAAAGGATATGGGGTGTAGTGTATTTTAATAAAGGATATGGGGTGTAGTGTATTTTAATAAAGGATATGGGGTGTAGTGTATTTTAATAAAGGATATGGGGTGTAGTGTATTTTAATAAAGGATATGGGGTGTAGTGTATTCAAATAAAGGATATGGGGTGTAGTGTATTCAAATAAAGGTACAGGATACTTAATGTCCAAGCTGAATGACATTATATCAACCTGTTTGTTTAATAATGACAATGACAAATTCTCAGGTCGTGTCACGTTAGTAAGGTTTTATGTGTATGGTCTAACACCAATGTGCCCTCTGTGATCTCGTGAGAAATCTTTACTTAGAGAAATGATATAATTTACTAAGTCACACGACCACCGAGGATAAGTTCACGTACATACCTCGGAATAAATTCGCTGCTTGTCATGGGCACAACTACTTTTCATTCGCGTCGTGGGACAGTTTGTACCTATGAGAGTGAAACGGAGCAGAACCACGTTGAAAGGCTGACTTGGTTCAGGTGACATTGAAAGGTGAAGATAATGTGGGCACCAACCACAACTATATGGTTAAAATGCCGTGTATCAGTTCAGTAACCTTAACTGTTTATCGACTAAGAGATAGGGTTTGGAGTTTAAGGTAATGTAGGTATAACCCCTCCAGAGAACTGTATACAAGTCTTCTGGATACAGTTGCTTTTGTGTATGTTAGTTTAAGTTTTATGTACGGTAGGCTGTGACACGTGGCGACAAAGTTGTATTTGTACTGTCAGTTCACAAGAGGAACTCGAAGTAATTGTTGATTTTGTTTAAACTTCATTCAAACGTAAATGAAAGTTTTGTTTGGGGTTGTTTAAAAGATTTGGTCTGATTGAAAACGCACGATAAGTAACATGAATACGTTGGACTGAAAAGGACAAGTGAAGTGTCTAACAGGTATCGATATAAAATTGGTATTGTCCTGTTGGTGTGGATTTAATTTTTATTGTGAATTACTCGATATTTCGTGATTTACCTTTAACTTAAGTGACGAGTTTGTTTATAGTGTCGTTCTGTCAAACTTCTAAGTAGAGATAATTAACTTATATTTAGTGAAATTGAAATCAATCCTGGTTTGATGATTTATCTTTGTTTTGTACTAAAATTAATAAAAGTATATTTATACTACCACCTTTCATAGTGTACGAAACACTCCAGATGTTGACCCAAAAGTTTCGAAAAACTTACTTATTTTAAGTTTTCTCACTTAGGTTAATAGTTCATTCATTTCACGAAGATAAAAGAAACCGCTCTTGAATTGTTCTGTTTGTGCGTCCTGTCGTAAAAACTACTTTCTATACTGAGAATTTAAAATAATTTCGCTCACTCTTATAGTGTAGTTATGACTATTAAAAGTCGTTAAATAAATGTAAGAGCAAAAGTTTACTGTGACGTCAGTATAGAATGGGGGTTTGTATATACATACTTGACACGTTGGCTCTTAAGTCTATTTCGCCGATACTTTCCAGGATCCAGAAAAGAAATGTTGTCTTGATGCCCAACTCTCATCTGTGTATGTAACCGTTGTGTTCCAGCCAGTAAGTGGCCCTTTAAAAAGAAAACAGAACACCACTCGCCGGAAGGGCCTCACTGGGAAGACTCATGAGCCACCGGTGGGTCGTGTGGGAGTCAACGCGTTAATATTGGAGGTTTGGGTTTTGGGGTTTGTATATACAAACTTAGCAAGATCTGTAGGTCAAGTGTAGAATATTACAATTTTTTGACAAAGTTTAAATTCTAGCAGTGTTAAATATTTTAACATTAAAATATATGTTCGTTAATGTCACGAACTGCACTATGGAACGTTTTGATGGAGAGACAAAGTGTGAAAAATCTGATAAATCAGCGACCTGTTGCTTCACCATGTACATATAACTTAGTAAATAACTGGGACCATAAACATGACTAGAATTATCTGGTTGACCTGGAGGTTAAAGTATTTGATTCGCAATCTGTGGATCGCGGGTTCGAATTCCGTCACCGAGCATGCCCTTTCAACCGTAGCGACTATGTAATGTTACGACCAATTTATTACTAGTTTTTTAAAGAGCAGTTGGTGGTGTTGACTAGTTGTCTTATCTCTGTCACTTTAAAACTTTGAACAGGTACACAGAATAGCCCTCGGGTTTTTTGCGTGAAATTTGACAAATAAGGAAATATTACTTTATTATTTAAAGTTCTCATTCATATAACCTTGACAACAACACTGTGTCTATTGTAAAAAAAAATATTCTGTGTATAACGTTTAGGCTTCTTTGGTTACCGACATTTGAATAAGACCTATCTTTATAGGTAACTGTAGAAACTAGATTGTGTGTGTTTTCTTATAGCAAAGTTACATCGGGCTATCTGCTGAGCCCACCGAGGGGATTCGAACCCCTGATTTTAGCGTTGTAAATCCGTAGGTTTACCGCTGTATTAGCTGGAAGCAGAACCTAGATTAAATGCACAATAATACACTCGTTTCGCTGCTTTTCCAAGCCCTGTTTTTGTATATCGTTTGACGACCCTTTTGTTATTACCGTTGTACGTATTCATATGTTGCCTTATTCTTAACTCACAGTGGTACAAAATATGTTAACACTGTTTTATAATTTGTTATATTTTTCTTAAACTGTTTTAGTATACACTTGTTGCTGTTTGTTAAGAGAAAATATATTCATGGCGTCTACAAGTATTTTAAAATCTCATTACATCGAGTCCATTGATTTTACGTTTCTCAGGGCGCTAAATTAGCTCGCGCCCGGAGACAAGTACTGTAACAAACAAAAAAACACTCCGGGGAACGTAAAGATTTAAAAGCGTGTTCCTGTTTGGTACGAAAAATATTGTGGCTATTGTCGCATACTACAAAAAACTGTGGGTGTAATTAAATATTGTATTTTCGTACCATAAATTTCATGAATAGTCTTTTTTTTTCCCAATGTTCTTATATTAGCTATCAACATCTAATTGTTTGTCTTATTTGTACCTGTTTACCAAACAAATGTGCGATCAGAAATTAAATGAATTTAGATATAACAGATATATGTATTGTCTCATATCATATCGTGGGTTAGTAGTGATAGAACGACAGTGAATACAAGTTTTACCATTATCGATCGAGTCTTGTAAGACCTGTTCTCGAGTTATGGTGCGCGAACTCTTTTCATGTAGTTCGAGGCAGTTAGAAAAGAAAAAAATCATTATAAGTGTTTAGCTTTTATTGTTCGCAAACATTTTGTTTGAGAACATCTGATTTTATCTATATAATGCTTTACGTTTAGTGTGATTGCAGAAGTGCGTGTTTAGTTTGTGCATAATTCACTAGTCTTATGCTGTCCCACTTCTAGTTTTAGGCCTAGGTTTAAAATGCCCTAACGTAAACGTTTATATGTGACCTCTGTTCTATATATATATGTTCGGCGACTTCATAGACTCGTATTTCGATCTATGTACGTTTAGGCCAACTCAGCCATGTGGTTGCATTTGCCTGATGTTGGAAAGCTCCAGGAAAAAAAAAAAAGTTTTGTGAATGTTAATTTATTTGAAAATAAAACAAACAATAACAAACAAACTTCATAATAAATTAACACAATTTTTCAGTATCTATGTTAATTTACTGAGAACTTTGTTCTCTAGAAAGTAGGTTTCTCGTCTTCAAATTCAAATTTTATTTTATTTTCTAAGTTATAACATTGCAAAGCGCGCGTGTACATGACCGGATAATGTGTGTAGGAGTGAGCGGTGCGTGCCTGTGTTAAGTCATAATAAAACAAAACAGGATATGTTAAGACTGTAATTAGTGTTGAATGTACTCTGATTATTAGGTAGATCGTGTGGGATGGAGGCCTATAATTTATTGAAATACTCAAGCTCGAACTCAAGAAATTCTGTATATAATTATATCTACTTATGGTCGGTGGAATAGAAGATTTTATTTCTAAAAGTATGTTGATTTTTAATAGTTGAAATGCTTTATATGCGTCATTTTTAAACATTTCTTTCAACTAGGCTTCGTAGTAACCAGATAATAGTGTGTTCTAAATTAGTAGATATTAACTACAGACAATCTACATATGAAAAGAAGGTGCAAAATAAATAAATGTTATATCTGTTAACTACTCCCAGTATTAGTAACTTAAATATTTTATACACTGTATTTAAGGGCTGTTTCTGATAATTAGGCTTAGTAATAACAGTTAAATATTTTAAACACTATTTTAAAATATTATTTCTTAACTGTGCTTAGTAGCAACAGTTTAAATGTTTAAAACGTTTTATCTAAACATTTCATCTTCTGATGTATTTAGTTTCTAAATCAAGTTTATCTGTAGCTTAATAATTTTTTACATACATTACAAATATTTATATGTGCTTATATCTTATTTTGTTCTACTTCTAAAATAAGAAAAATAACACTTCTTATGATATATTTTTTTCCAATTCTTATTATTGTGATAGGCTATTAAATCAAAACAAAATCTCACCTTTTAAATGATGGTTGACTAATTGTCACAGCTAAGACATCTACAGTTGTTTGGCAATTATAGTGTAGAAGTTTATTAAAAGGAGAATTGCCCATAGCTTGGACCTTACTTAGCATCAGTAAAAGTTAAAATATTTACAGTTTAATTATATAATCTAGTTCACTTCATAGTAGTTTTTGTTCATCTAATTAATTATATAAATATCACATAGACTGTTTACTGTCAATTCTTTTAATTAGTAATGTAGTTTTTAACCTGTTTATGTTTTGG
Source organism: Tachypleus tridentatus (assembly GCF_004210375.1). NCBI lineage: Eukaryota > Metazoa > Arthropoda > Merostomata > Xiphosura > Limulidae > Tachypleus > Tachypleus tridentatus. The sequence continues at coordinate 150,457,722 of NC_134830.1, forward strand.
TTGCTCAACTATCCCTAGTAACAAGACTGGTCTGTTGCTTTAACAGTTCTTTAGAACGAACATAAACCAAAACAATATATAAAAATTATTATAATATAGCATTATTAGTCATAACCATAATTATACTTTGTAAATGACTTAAATAAAATGAGTGATAATTGTCCAGTCCAGTTATTTAATCTAGTTCACACCAAACAATTATTGTTCATACAAAGGATATAACAAGCACTTATATCACTGTTGCATCTGTTGTATCCCAGCCTGCCTTATAAGCCCTTGTACTAGGCCTCGTCACACTGGATGTGGTGTCATAGTGTTGTTGACATATGTTTTAAATATACTTTTCTTTATTTCCACTTTGTAAGTTCATAATGCTTACTTTGGTTTCAGGCAAAAAGTCAAATAATGCTATGAGAACACCGTCACTGGACACAACTTCTCGCACCAACTCTGTCCCTCCCATGGAAATGAAGCCTAGCCGATTGGCAGTCCTGAGAAGGCTGTTCAAACCATGGAAATGGAAGAGAAAGAAAAGAAGTGAAAAATTTGACAAAACCTCTCGAGGTATAGAGCTGGTTAATATTTTTTATGTAACCAACTTCAGGTATTAACCACTTGAAGTTTATTGGTTGTTTATATTTTCCTCAATGAAACACGTAGAAGATTTGATTTAAACTTTATTAGTATTTTATTCAAAAGTTCAAGAAATACAATAATTTAATTTGTTTAAAAAGTTATGAAGGTGAATAATATATGGAACATTTTAAAGTAAATCTTTAATTTCAACAGTTGATACTGTAATAAGATAGTTTTAGTCAAGTGTATTTGTAATAAAAAGTCTGTAATCTGTTGACAGTTTTACAGTATCGCTACTAATGGTGTAGTATTTGATTGGAATGATTGATGATTGGTTGTCAGAGTCACACTACCAGTATTTATTTGTAATTTTCCGTAATCATTCATTTATAACCAATTAAAGTATTATTTTACAAGATATGGTTTTATTTGTTCTGTGTAGTCTTGTTCCTCAACGTTGTTCCAAGAAAACCAAATGTTTACTTAGTAAATCAAATGTAATTTAATATAGGTCTTTTTTTTTTTTCAAAAGTTACCAATCCCAGCCAAACTCTGATTTTGTTACATAATTAAAGGTCTGAACCAATTCTCGAAATTTATTCTGTCTGAAACAAAATTTGTTCTACAAAATAAAGTGTGGTGTTTAAATAAAATGTCCCTGCACAAAGTTTAAGCCACGAATTTTGTGATTCTTTGCTATAGATTTATCTTGTACAGTAAATGTGCTTTTATAAAAAAAAAAAAAAAATAGAAGCAAACACAATTAATCAAACTTTTTATTTTAACTTACTGAAAAGTAAAAAAAAATAAAATAAAAAAAATTGTAGCTAACAAATTATAATCTGTGATTAATTATCTCTTATAAACCATTGATTGTAATATTTCAACCAATTCCCAACAGTTGTCACTATAAACCTAGTTCTTTTCCATGTTCACACCAGTTTTTCTCACTATAGTATCTTTAACATAGCTTTAGAATTATATCTCACATTTCTGTATTTCATATTGTGTGCTTGTCTTATTTTCCTTTATTCAAGTTTCTAACTTTTATTTTCTATCATAAAATATTATTTATGACATTTGTAAAGGGTTTTTGGTAATTTGTGTCTAAATTTAAAGAACTAAATGTATTGTTATATTGACATTCATAACATCACTCGACCTTGGGTGGAGAGTGTGCTTGTGGCTATTATTGAATACTGTTATTCGTAACATCACTTGATCTTGAGTGGAGAGTGTGCTTGTGGCTATTATTGAATACTGCTAATCATAGCATTGCTCGATCTTGGGTGGAGAGTGTGCTTGTGGCTATTATTGAATACTGTTAATCATAACATCGCTCGACCTTGGGTGGAGAGTGTGTTTGTGGCTATTATTGAATACTGTTAATCATAACATCACTTGACCTTGGGTGGAGAGTCTGCTTGTGGCTATTATTGAATACTGTTAATCATAACATCGCTCGACCTTGGGTGGAGAGTGTGCTTGTGGCTATTATTGAATACTGTTAATCATAACATCGCTCGACCTTGGGTGGAGAGTGTGCTTGTGGCTATTATTGAATACTGTTATTCATAGCATCACTTGACCTTGAGTGGAGAGTGTGCTTGTGGCTATTATTGAATACTGTTAATCGTAACATCGCTCGACCTTGGGTGGAGAGTGTGCTTGTGGCTATTATTGAATACTGTTAATCTTAACATCGCTTGACCTTGGGTGGAGAGTGTGCTTGTGGCTATTATTGAATACTGTTAATCATAACATTGCTCGACCTTGGGTGGAGAGTGTGCTTGTGGCTATTATTGAATACTGTTAATCATAACATCACTCGACCTTGAGTGGGGAGTGTGCTTGTGGCTATTATTGAATACTGTTAATCATAACATCACTCGACCTTGAGTGGGGAGTGTGCTTGTGGCTATTATTGAATACTGTTAATCATAACATCGCTCGACCTTGGGTGGAGAGTGTGCTTGTGGCTATTATTGAATACTGTTAATCATAGCATTGCTCGATCTTGGGTGGAGAGTGTGCTTGTGGCTATTATTGAATACTGTTAATCATAACATCCCTTGACCTTGGGTGGAGAGTGTGCTTGTGGCTATTATTGAATAATGTTAATCATAACATCGCTTGATTTTGAGTGGGGAGTGTGCTTGTGGCTATTATTGAATACTGTTAATCATAACATCGCTCGACCTTGAGTGGGGAGTGTGCTTGTGGCTATTATTGAATAATGTTAATCATAACATCGCTCGATCTTGGGTGGAGAGTGTGCTTGTGGCTATTATTGAATACTGTTAATCATAACATCGCTCGACCTTGAGTGGGGAGTGTGCTTGTGGCTATTATTGAATAATGTTAATCATAACATCGCTCGATCTTGGGTGGAGAGTGTGCTTGTGGCTATTATTGAATACTGTTAATCATAACATCGCTCGACCTTGAGTGGGGAGTGTGCTTGTGGCTATTATTGAATACTGTTAATCATAGCATTGCTCGATCTTGGGTGGAGAGTGTGCTTGTGGCTATTATTGAATACTGTTAATCATAACATCGCTCGACCTTGAGTGGGGAGTGTGCTTGTGGCTATTATTGAATACTGTTAATCATAGCATTGCTCGATCTTGGGTGGAGAGTGTGCTTGTGGCTATTATTGAATACTGTTAATCATAACATTGCTCGACCTTGGGTGGAGAGTGTGCTTGTGGCTATTATTGAATACTGTTAATCATAACATCGCCGACCTTGAGTGGGGAGTGTGCTTGTGGCTATTATTGAATACTGCTAATCATAGCATTGCTCGATCTTGGGTGGAGAGTGTGCTTGTGGCTATTATTGAATACTGTTAATCATAACATCGCTCGACCTTGGGTGGAGAGTGTGTTTGTGGCTATTATTGAATACTGTTAATCATAACATCACTTGACCTTGGGTGGAGAGTCTGCTTGTGGCTATTATTGAATACTGTTAATCATAACATCGCTTGACCTTGGGTGGAGAGTGTGTTCGTGGCTCCTGTATTATAAGAAAGGTATTTTGATTTCTGTTATGCAGTAAATTGTTGATAGTTAAGCAGGAAAGTATATTTGTGATGACAAGAAACCCACTTGAAGTAAAATGTATTCTCAAGACAGTTGGTATGAGTATTAAAATATAGTACAGAACAAAGTTTCAACCTGAAGATGACCTAAGAAGGTCAAAATACTTTTGTGTACTTTATTTTAATTAATGTGCTAATACCACTCCCAGCTGTCTTGAGAAGAGAGGAAAGTGTATTCTTTTGTTGATAAACCACCTTGACATACCAAACATTTGAATTTTTGTGGTTAAAGAGAAGATGAATTTGAGGTAAATATTTTCAGGTTATTTCTGAACAAAAGAGTTCATAATATTAAAACAGAGAAGAACATTTATATGCAAAACGGCTCGTTTGGGCTGAGAAAACACTTTACATAGAAGAGCGAACAACGTTTCGACCTTCTTCGGTCATCGTCAGTTGTGAACCTGACATATAAATTTTTGCATATAAATTTCTCAACAAGTGGGTTTCTCGTCATCACTGAGAGAAGAACATGTTAATTTTAAAACAAAGTTCCAAATTGTTCCATATTCTAATGAGGTTATTAGCTTGTAATTATACACATGCATCTATACAAATGTTCCAGACTTTGTTTTCACCATTTTTGGAAATTCTATAGCAAATTTAGAACTGGTGCTGTTTTAATATAATCAATGTTTTCAACTCTTATCATTACCTTTAAATAAAATAAGAAAACTTTGTATGCAACACTTTGTGATAATGGAAATAAAACCAGAATAAATCTTCTATGGAATCTTTGGCCTTTTTTGTTATAAATAGCACATAACCATTTGGTGGAGTTAACTTCAACAGGTTGTCAAGTTTAGTAGAACTTGTAGAAGTCAAGAACTGATGTACAAAAGCAACATGTGTATACATTGCTGGTATTTGTCTCATCAGAAAGCATACCAAGTTTAGAATAATGTTTTGATTTACTTCTGTTTGTTTTTGATATACAAACAGTTCTCTAAGTGTTCTCTGAATGTACACATTTCTGTGCATTATATCTAACACATTTTGTAAATAATTGTTTGTTGTTGGTATACTTCAGAAGCAGTATAAAAAAATATTCTGACTTATGGTCATACACTTAAAACTCCCTGTCCCCAGCAAGGGACATTTTAGTTGCAGTTGGTAGTTTAACCATTCCATTTCTTTCACTCCAGTAATGAGTCTGTGTTTCATTGTGCTATTTTAGTTATCTTTATGAAGATGTGTATATTTAGTAATGAAACGTTTTTCGATCTGTTGGTAAGGTGTGAAAAGCTTGCTAATTATTTACTTGTTTGGTGTCAGCTTTGGAGAGGAAGATATCGATGCGGTCCACAAAAGAAGAGCTGATAAAGAGAGGTGTTTTACTTCCTGATGGGATAAACAATAGTCAGAGAGGTAAAGATTCCTCATTAATAATTTCATGTATTAAAATGTCTATAAATGGAAAGTTCTTTTTTCTAAAGTGTATGAACTCTTGTCACTGCTGACTTTAGATTTTTCTAGAAAGTTACAAAGATGTGTTTAAACATTTATCATTTTCTAACTTATAAAGATGCTAAAAAAACAGAAAGCAGGTCATTGTAGCTGGTTAAAGCAGTATATTCTGTCAAACATTTGTGATTTTAATTGCTTGAGGTGATTTCTATCGTATAGCTTCGTACTCTGCTTTTAAAGAAATCCAGAACATTTTGTTTAACTACTTGCAGATGTATCTGTGGGAGCAACTGACCATTTATAAGTTTGGCTGTGCATTTCAATCTTGTTAAAGCTGTACGTAACTTAGAGGTTCATTAACTTCTGGGTGTTTTGAAGGTTTTTGTAATGATAACCAGAATGTATCTGTTCACTTTCAGCATTGACCATCTGACAGGGTCTGTAGAGACACTCTCTAGATTGCCACCAGATGGCTTTTTAAAGTTATTAATGTAAGCTTACTAGCTTGATTTAGACAATTAAAGAACTTTTAACCTCTCTTTATATTACCTGTTGCTTACAAGTGTGATGACCATTGACTTCTAAAGCACATATTAATTATGATATATAGCAGAGCAAGGTTGACAAGTTGTGTAGAACTTGCAAAATACTGCTAGTAGAACTTATCAAGACTGTTTGAAAATGTAGCGTTGTGTTACTGGTATCTTTGACTGTAACCCAGGTAACAAAAGAACACAGAATATTAATTGTTATTTAAAGAACTGTTATTTCTGTAATATCCTAAGTTTCATTCTTTTGTTTTTGTGCTGGATTATATAAATTTATCTACAATACAAAAACTGTTTGTGAATAATTAAAAGAGTCTTTGAATAACAAGTTGGGTGTAAATGTTATTTATACTAAACAATTAGCAAGGTAAAGTTTAAATTATTTTCCCATTCAATACTCATAATGAACAAAGCTGATGAGACATCTTTCAAACTGTTATTTTTGTGATTTTCCAAATCCATCAAATTTTATCCAGAAAAAAATATTTTTTGGTGGTAAAAATGCTTTTTAATTATAGTTTTTAAGTTTATTGTATATATTTTCTGTTTTATTTTTATTATAAATTGTTTCATACAAAATGTTTCTCCAAGAGTTTTATTGTGATATCACAGCAAGTTTGTATCTTCTGTATGTACAAACATTCTTTATTATGTTGCTTTATACCCTACCTGTTATTTCTTTTCAATGTTTACTCTTACCATTGTGTTACATAAGACTTTTCACTGAAACCGTTTAGTTTTTTTTCTGTTGACAGTAGTACCCCCTTCCCCATGGCAGGTGAGTGAAGTACTCACAATCTCTCTGTTAGTGCTGTGTACTTCACTGCCATTTTTGGAGAGAGTGATTCATCTATCTAAATATAGCTCAACATCCTGCTTGTCTGGCTTCCTGCTATCTTCCTTTCTTATCAAACCTTAAATGATAAACGTTACCCCCCGGGACTAATGAGAAGTAACTTGTGATTAACTCTAAGATGTTTGGATAAAGACAGAATTTTAACCTAAATTAGGTAGGTTACTGGTACATTATTACTTTCTGTAAATATAAGGTGTTGAAAAAATTAGATGTAAGTTTAGTCAGTTTCTTTACTGCCTGCTACTGCTGGTATGCATTTCTCTGTATTTCTAGTGAATATGTAAGACAGTTGTTTCACTTTGTGAGTACAGTATTATTTGTAGATCTGTTAAATGTGTTGGAAAGGAAACTCTAAAGCTACTTTTTCATTCTACTGATGAATGAAATGAAAACATTTTACAATTCTACAACTATTTCTCATATAACTTATAACTGCTTTCATTAAATGATAGTATTACATATTTTTCTGTGTCTGTTTTGAGTTGTTTTAAAATGTATTAACCTTTTAAAGAATAACATCCTTTTAACATTTAGTTGTAACTGTTTTCAACATAAAACTACCTGACCTATTTTGTGTGCAGAAGTGTTAGGGTTTGTATGTAATAATAGTTTATTACACATGTAGAATTAAAATGGAGATAGCATTTGTGATCATTCCAAATAATCAAGGATGATAAACAAATTTTTCAACAGTAACATCAGTGTAAACTTCTAACTTATGAAACTATATCAGTGAAAAGTTTAGTTTTAGTTAAGTAATTAGGCCTAGCTGATATTTTTAATTATTAGCCAATTCATCAGTGGTTGTTGACTGACAAGTATTATACTGCTCTTCTGAAGCCTTTCTTATAGTTTCTTCTTCTACAGACAATAATTATTTGTTTGTGTAGCAAGTTCAGTGGGAATGTCGAGTGGATTTTGAAATTTTCAGATTAAGTTGTTAAGTTGTTGGAGTTAGAGATGTCACAAAAATACTTTGTACCCAGTATCTTTAGAACACTTAAGTGTAAGATAAAAGCTGGTTGTGTCTGTGTACAGGATAATGTGATCCAGTTTACACAGTACAAGGTGGTTGTGTCTGTGTACAGAATAATGTGATCCAGTTTACACAGTACAAGGTGGTTGTGTCTGTGTACAGAATAATGTGATGCAGTTTACACAGTACAAGGTGGTTGTGTCTGTGTACAGAATAATGTGATGCAGTTTACACATTACAAGGTGGTTGTGTCTGTGTACAGGATAATGTGATCCAGTTTACACATTACAAGGTGGTTGTGTCTGTGTACAGAATAATGTGATGCAGTTTACACATTACAAGGTGGTTGTGTCTGTGTACAGGATAATGTGATCCAGTTTACACATTACAAGGTGGTTGTGTCTGTGTACAGAATAATGTGATGCAGTTTACACAGTACAAGCTGGTTGTGTCTGTGTACAGAATAATGTGATGCAGTTTACACAGTACAAGCTGGTTGTGTCTGTGTACAGAATAATGTGATGCAGTTTACACAGTACAAGCTGGTTGTGTCCGTGTACAGAATAATGTGATGCAGTTTACACAGTACAAGCTGGTTGTGTCTGTGTACAGAATAATGTGATCCAGTTTACACAGTACAAGCTGGTTGTGTCTGTGTACAGAATAATGTGATGCAGTTTACACAGTACAAGCTGGTTGTGTCTGTGTACAGAATAATGTGATGCAGTTTACACAGTACAAGCTGGTTGTGTCTGTGTACAGAATAATGTGATCCAGTTTACACAGTACAAGGTGATTGTGTCTGTGTACAGAATAATGTGATGCAGTTTACACATTACAAGGTGGTTGTGTCTGTGTACAGAATAATGTGATGCAGTTTACACAGTACAAGCTGGTTGTGTCTGTGTACAGAATAATGTGATCCAGTTTACACAGTACAAGCTGGTTGTGTCCGTGTACAGAATAATGTGATGCAGTTTACACAGTACAAGCTGGTTGTGTCTGTGTACAGAATAATGTGATCCAGTTTACACATTACAAGCTGGTTGTGTCCGTGTACAGAATAATGTGATGCAGTTTACACAGTACAAGCTGGTTGTGTCTGTGTACAGAATAATGTGATGCAGTTTACACATTACAAGGTGGTTGTGTCTGTGTACAGAATAATGTGATGCAGTTTACACATTACAAGGTGGTTGTGTCTGTGTACAGAATAATGTGATGCAGTTTACACAGTACAAGCTGGTTGTGTCTGTGTACAGAATAATGTGATCCAGTTTACACAGTACAAGCTGGTTGTGTCTGTGTACAGAATAATGTGATGCAGTTTACACACTACAAGGTGGTTGTGTCTGTGTACAGAATAATGTTATGCAGTTTACACAGTACAAGCTGGTTGTGTCTGTGTACAGAATAATGTGATGCAGTTTACACAGTACAAGGTGGTTGTGTCTGTGTACAGAATAATGTGATGCAGTTTACACAGTACAAGCTGGTTGTGTCTGTGTACAGAATAATGTGATGCAGTTTACACAGTACAAGCTGGTTGTGTCTGTGTACAGAATAATGTGATCCAGTTTACACATTACAAGCTGGTTGTGTCCGTGTACAGAATAATGTGATGCAGTTTACACATTACAATGTGGTTGTGTCCATGTACAGGATAATGTGATGCAGTTTACACAGTACAAGCTGGTTGTGTCTGTGTACAGGATAATGTGATGCAGTTTACACATTACAAGGTGGTTGTGTCTGTGTACAGAATAATGTGATGCAGTTTACACAGTACAAGCTGGTTGTGTCTGTGTATAGAATAATGTGATGCAGTTTGCACAGTACAAGCTGGTTGTGTCTGTGTACAGAATAATGTGATGCAGTTTACACATTACAAGCTGGTTGTGTCTGTGTACAGAATAATGTGATGCAGTTTACACATTACAAGCTGGTTGTGTCCGTGTACAGAATAATGTGATGCAGTTTACACATTACAAGCTGGTTGTGTCTGTGTACAGAATAATGTTATGCAGTTTACACAGTACAAGCTGGTTGTGTCTGTGTACAGAATAATGTGATGCAGTTTACACATTACAAGCTGGTTGTGTCTGTGTACAGGATAATGTGATGCAGTTTACACAGTACAAGCTGGTTGTGTCTGTGTACAGAATAATGTGATGCAGTTTACACATTACAAGCTGGTTGTGTCTGTGTACAGAATAATGTGATGCAGTTTACACAGTACAAGCTGGTTGTGTCTGTGTGCAGAATAATGTTATGCAGTTTACACAGTACAAGCTGGTTGTGTCTGTGTACAGAATAATGTGATGCAGTTTACACAGTACAAGCTGGTTGTGTCCGTGTACAGAATAATGTGATGCAGTTTACACAGTACAAGCTGGTTGTGTCTGTGTACAGAATAATGTGATCCAGTTTACACATTACAAGCTGGTTGTGTCTGTGTATAGAATAATGTGATGCAGTTTACACAGTACAAGCTGGTTGTGTCTGTGTACAGAATAATGTGATCCAGTTTGCACAGTACAAGCTGGTTGTGTCTGTGTACAGAATAATGTGATGCAGTTTACACATTACAAGCTGGTTGTGTCTGTGTACAGAATAATGTGATGCAGTTTACACATTACAAGCTGGTTGTGTCTGTGTACAGAATAATCTGATGCAGTTTACACAGTACATGCTGGTTGTGTCTGTGTACAGGATAATGTTATGCAGTTTACACAGTTTATTGAGTGTCTGACTTAGTTTCTGTGTTATAGATATTTTAATATGTAGCTGTATTAATTACCTTTAATTAAATGTAATTGTTGAACATCTTTTCAGTATTTATTATTTTCTGAATAAAGATAGCAGGAGGGTTGGGAACAAAAGTTACGGAAGGATATTTCATGATCTAATTTATAAACTTTGCAAACAAAATTATTGTTTTTTTCTTGGTACTTTCTTAGATGTTTTTGCCTGTGATGATTTTTGCACAAAAGTTTTTATTCTCATGTTATTCTGCTAAATTATAAATTAAAAGGTTTATTAGCCTAGACGTTTCAAATAGGGTAAACTTAGGTTTACCATTATTAAGGGTGGGCAATTACCTTCATTAATAGATAGAATTAATTAACTCAGTTAGTTGTATGTAAAGTAATAAATTAACTGAAATTGTTGTGAAATTGATTAGTCATGAAATGGATTTTCTTTAATATTGCTATTTCTTGATGGTTGAACTGTCTGGCATTTAAGTGGTCAAACTGTTGTCATTGTGAAGGTTCATTGTTATTTTTGATTAATTCTAGGTAATTGATTGCTGTTGTGACTCACAAATAATCAACTGATTGAATTGTCATTTCTGAATATTACAACCATTCAAATTGTACAAGAAATGCTCATTATTTTAATGTGATTAATAAAGAGCTCATTGTAACTTCCTCTGATTACCCACATCTGTCACTTGGTAACCCTTGTGATTTTCAGGCATGCTTCTAAAAACATACAAGTTTTTATTTGTTTTTCTGTGTGTTTTCACATAAACAAGTGGTTGTGAAAACTGTTTTACATACATAGATTATTTTTAGAAGTCACGACACTAATGGGCTGTCGCAGCTTGGAGACTGGCTTGTCCCTTTTAAAAAAAAACTAATTTAAATTGTTTCAGTGAAATAACACTTTAGAAGTAGAGTAATTTAGCTTTTATGTGTTAATATCTCTAATTTATTATAATTAAATATTGTTACAGCAGATAATCGATTATATCATCTATAGGTCACTTAGAACAATAAAAAACATATTGCCTCTGCCTCTCACCCTGTTGGCTGTACAATGAATTAGGGGGCAAAAGCTGAGGTACAAGGATGTTCTGAAATGTCATCTTAAAGCATCTGAAATCAGTTTTGACAATTGGAGAGAACTGAGTCAAGACTGAATAATGTGGAAACAGTTTTGACAACTGGAGAGAGTCCCCTGCTGATACAGCAGTAAGTCTGCAGACTTACAATGCTAAAGTTAGTGGTTCGATTCCCTTCAGTGGGCTCGGCAGATAGCTCAGTGTGGTTTTGCAGTGAGAAAACACACACAACTGGAGAGAACTGAGTCAAGACTGAACAACGTGGAAACAGTTTTGACAATTTGAGAGAACTCGTTTAAGACTGAACAATGTAAAGTAGTAATGTGAGAACCAAACACCATGGAAGAGGGAAACAACAATACCTCACAAGAGAGAGAAAAGGTATAACTCATCTCCTAACTATGACTGGCACTAATGCAGCTAATGTGATCAAATTTTCCAGGCTCGCATGAGACTGGTGTCACGCATCTGATACCAGTACCAGAATGTCTTCTACTGATCGACCCTATAGGACAACCAGTGGTAACAAAAGTCGTCTACCTGAGTGATATTTATTTTAAAGAACAACTCAGTTCGTGCAGCAATAAATACAACGCTTTGTTTTCTAATAGTCTTCCCATACACTTTTCTTAACTGCAGTAACTCTAATTAATGATACAACAACACTTGGTGAAATTGTTTTAAAAGAGCACATCTGATACAAACATAAGAATGTTATATTTCATGTTGTTCTAATTTAATAACTGTCATAAAGTGATGTTTATTTTAACAACAAAAAATTTAACAGCTAATGGAATAGTTTAGGAAAAAATTTAAGATAGAAACTAGAAGGATGGTAATCATATTTTCAGCTTATTACAGGTTTTTTTGCATATGTTTTTTTTATATACATATGACAGTTTAGATGTGAAAAAGTAACTTAGTTCTGAATTATTCTGTGTTGTATTTTTGGGTAGAACTTGCTGATTTCCTGATTGGTAAATAACTACAGATTCATTTGGGAAGTAAGAACAGTGATTCTGTTCAGGTAATCGATTATATCAGGGGTTCCCAACCTTTTAGCACTCGCGACTTGAAAATGTAATTGATGAAATAAAATTAATGTTATCCCAACTACTTCTAACAAGGCTACGCGACTCCCCTGCCAAGGTCTTGTGACCCCCCTGCCAAGGCTTCGCTACCCCCTGGGGGGTTGCAACCCACCGGTTGGGAACCCCTGGATTATATAAAACATTGAGACCTGATGCTGCACAGTTGCTCACACTGCTGAGAATCACGTTTGATACTTGTGTGGGCACAGCATTGTTTAACCTTGTGCTTAACAAGAAACCAACAAAATTTGTAAACAAAATGAAAACAGTCTTTGTTATTTGACAGAAAAAGAATGTTTAGTGTACACACAAAAAGATGGTCTGCTTTACAAATTTGTCTTTAGTTCATCAACCTGGTCTTGTTACAGTTCTTTACTCATTGACCTTTTAGTGGAATTGAATTAAGGAAGTGTCTGAAGTTTACAGGCGAGTCCAGCTTCTTTGTGCATTTGACAGTTCCACTGTATGACTACTTTGTTTCTCAGCATTGGTTGGTTGGCTGTAGTTTTGTAATATCAATTCAAACCAGCCTGCAGAGGATGCTGAAGTCCTAATCCTCCAGGAGAGAACAGATGTTATCTACTGCAGTGAACAAAGAAACATTTATTTTGTGGGCAATTAATGTATGGTCAAACTGCCTGAGAAATTTTAAAACTGTCGTTAAGGTAGGTAGCAAAAATATGATTCCGTTTATCACATCTGAAGATGTCCAACAAAGAAAACTTTAAGAAAACTAAAACAAGCTGGAATTTTGGTGAAGATTAGGCTTCATATGTGAATAATTAGTTAGTTGACTTTAATTGATTAGTTAATGAGCTTAGCAGGTTCAAGAGATTACTCAGCTCTGTCATTTCTTGTTTTATGTTGTTATGATTTTAATTTGAACTGAGAATTTGCTACTGTGGTGCTTCAAGGACAGTAAGTCCTGTCATCTAAAATGTAGAACTGTTAGTGGTGCTTCAAGGACAGTAAGTCCTGTCATCTTAGATGTAGAACTGTTAGTGGTGCTTCAAGGACAGTAAGTCCTGTCATCTTAGATGTAGAACTGTTAGTGGTGCTTCAAGGACAGTTAGTCCTGTCATCTTAGATGTAGAACTGTTAGTGGTGCTTCAAGGACAGTTAGTCCTGTCATCTTAGATGTAGAACTGTTAGTGGTGCTTCAAGGACAGTTAGTCCTGTCATCTTAGATGTAGAACTGTTAGTGGTGCTTCAAGGACTGTTTATCCTGTCATCTTAGATGTAGAACTGTTAGTGGTGCTTCAAGGACAGTTAGTCCTGTCATCTTAGATGTAGAACTGTTCGTGGTTTCATTTTTGTTTTTCGATACATTTAACATTTTTTTCCTTTTTTTTTTTAACAGATTCTAGTAAACATTATCATACCACTCAGGTCAATGGTCAGGTTACAACAGAACCAGGAAATAAACTCGGAAACAGTGACGCCACAGCTACGGCAGTGGTGACGACTACCATCACTTCATCTGTTGCGGTATCTTGTGGTTCGTCGGACACTGTCACAACCAATACTTATATAACAACTTTATGTGAGTAAGAACTTGGCATTTTGGAACATATTGCAAGTAATTGACAACAATATCACTTCCCATTACTATTATTGTATTGATGTTTTCGGTTGCTAGACAACCACAGTAGTATTCTTGTTCAAAGAAGTGATGAAGGTATCTACTTTGAGGAAGTAATAATATTCCATTGTAACAGTGTTACCTTGTAAATGTGTTGTAAGAAAACGTTCTTGTAGTTGTAGTGTTGTGATAATAAAATGGTGCAACTATTGCTAAAAGACTTTTTTCTCTTGTGTTACAGACCAGTAAAAATATAGCACACGTTTAGCAAGAGTTAGTGGGAGTACCAGTCAAACTGTGAAGTTGGTTATTCTATAGCAAGATTTCTTTAAATGCTGATTAACAGTTTTGCAGTCACCAAAATTTATATTTTTGTCAACTAATCTGTATCTTTCGAAGTAGTGTTGTTATGACTGAATTAATTATGAAGGTAGTTAATCAGCTGAAGTTGATTATGTTATTATTATTAATTATATTACAACCTAAGTTTTATAATAAATGTTAGAATAATGGCACAAAATGTAAGTGGTATAAAGTACTAAATCTTTAAAATAACACCACGTCTGGTAATGGATAGATTAATATTGATAATTTACTGTTGGTTAAGAGTTGAGTTCATAACCTGTTTCAATGAAGTTAAAATATTTTAAAGTTTTAAGAGGGATGGAGTGGTTGGTTTTCTCACTGTGTAGTCGGGTGCAAGACTCGGGTAGGTTGGATAACTTAAATCTACTTAAGATTGATGTGATGTCTGGTAATGGATAGATTAATATTGATAATTTACTGTTGGTTAAGAGTTGAGTTCATAACCTGTTTCAATGAAGTTAAAATATTTTAAAGTTTTTAAGAGGGATGGAGTGGTTGGTTTTCTCACTGTGTAGTCGGGTGCAAGACTCGGGTAGGTTGGATAACTTAAATCTACTTAAGATTGATGTGATGTCTGGTAATGGATAGATTAATATTGATAATTTACTGTTGGTTAAGAGTTGAGTTCATAACCTGTTTCAATGAAGTTAAAATATTTTAAAGTTTTTAAGAGGGATGGAGTGGTTGGTTTTCTCACTGTGTAGTCGGTGCAAGACTTCGGGTAGGTTGGATAACTTAAATCTACTTAAGATTGATGTGATGTCTGGTAATGGATAGATTAATATTGATAATTTACTGTTGGTTAAGAGTTGAGTTCATAACCTGTTTCAATGAAGTTAAAATATTTTAAAGTTTTAAGAGGGATGGAGTGGTTGGTTTTCTCACTGTGTAGTCGGGTGCAAGACTTCGGGTAGGTTGGATAACTTAAATCTACTTAAGATTGATGTGATGTCTGGTAATGGATAGATTAATATTGATAATTTACTGTTGGTTAAGAGTTGAGTTCATAACCTGTTTCAATGAAGTTAAAATATTTTAAAGTTTTTAAGAGGGATGGAGTGGTTGGTTTTCTCACTGTGTAGTCGGGTGCAAGACTTCGGGTAGGTTGGGTAACTTAAATCTACTTAAGATTGATGTGATGTCTGGTAATGGATAGATTAATATTGATAATTTACTGTTGGTTAAGAGTTGAGTTCATAACCTGTTTCAATGAAGTTAAAATATTTTAAAGTTTTTAAGAGGGATGGAGTGGTTGGTTTTCTCACTGTGTAGTCGGGTGCAAGACTTCGGGTAGGTTGGATAACTTAAATCTACTTAAGATTGATGTGATGTCTGGTAATGGATAGATTAATATTGATAATTTACTGTTGGTTAAGAGTTGAGTTCATAACCTGTTTCAATGAAGTTAAAATATTTTAAAGTTTTTAAGAGGGATGGAGTGGTTGGTTTTCTCACTGTGTAGTCGGGTGCAAGACTCGGGTAGGTTGGATAACTTAAATCTACTTAAGATTGATGTGATGTCTGGTAATGGATAGATTAATATTGATAATTTACTGTTGGTTAAGAGTTGAGTTCATAACCTGTTTCAATGAAGTTAAAATATTTTAAAGTTTTTAAGAGGGATGGAGTGGTTGGTTTTCTCACTGTGTAGTCGGGTGCAAGACTCGGGTAGGTTGGATAACTTAAATCTACTTAAGATTGATGTGATGTCTGGTAATGGATAGATTAATATTGATAATTTACTGTTGGTTAAGAGTTGAGTTCATAACCTGTTTCAATGAAGTTAAAATATTTTAAAGTTTTTAAGAGGGATGGAGTGGTTGGTTTTCTCACTGTGTAGTCGGGTGCAAGACTCGGGTAGGTTGGATAACTTAAATATACTTAAGATTGATGTGCTAGTGTTTGTAAGTAATGTGTAGTTCTTACAACTCTCTTAAGGGAAATTACATAAGACTGACATGTGCATATGAATGGAGAGTATCTGTGGTTTTAAACAAATTTTTAATTGTAAACAGTGATTTAAGTATTAGCTTAGTTTAATTTATGGAGAACATACCTTCACTATGTTTGGAATTTAAATTTCAAATTTGTAGTGATTAGAATTAGTGGATACTTCTAGACAGATGTTCTTTTATAGTAGGTTCTGTTTTATTTGTTTAAAATGTTTGTGTGACAGAGCATAAGGAAGTGATAGGATAGCCATTATTTGGTAATTGGTTATAAACTTTTGAAATTTCAGGTATAAACAGAAGTAGGCAGTACAAATATTATCATCTGTGTTTAGGAGGCTAAGAATCAAATTACACTAGATGGAGTGTGGCATGAAACTGTTGAAACAATAAATTGTTTTCAGTAAACACGTATGGAAAATAAATGGTTTATTTTGTTTTTGAATATAAAAACAAATCAACCTGAATTGTTTTTTTCTATCTCGCAACTGGAAATACTCAATACCGACCAGAGAAATAAGTTGGTTTTGAACTGATTTGAAAGTTTTGAGTTGTGGTATAACTTCCTAAAAATAACTTTAATGTTTTAAGAAATAACTGTGAACACCTACTGGTAGGCTAGTATACAAGTTACCTAAATATATACACATATAAGAAGTGTTAAAGTAGGCCTGTTTTCAATTTACAGCATCACCTGTTGTACCTGACCTTAGTCTTCTGAACTTGCCAGACATTGAAGAATTGCCCCCACATGATGGGGACCTATTATGGTCAGCTCTTCCAGATCCACCCATTAGTGTCATTGAAATTGGACCCATTCCTCCCCCTCCTATGTTCTCTTCCCCATCTCCATATTTAGGGAAGAAAGCAATTGATTCAGTTGGTGAGCTTTCCTTCTGCAACTCCAAACAATAACTGAATATTATTAACAAATGTTTAGGATTATAATAAAAATTATGATAGTTGTTTTTAAATGTTTTTTTTTTCTGTTAAAGGAAAATTGAAAATAACAAACGTATTTTGATGCTTTCATACTAAACATTGACGTAGACGGAAGTATGAACAGATTTTGACTTCTCCAGCCCACTTAAAATGGACATTTTTTGTTTTTTTAGACTCCATAGTTGAGGATATTGGAGACTCTCCAGAATTAAACAATAGCGGTGTTTTATTCATTCCACAACCTGATATTGATACAAGCGTTGTCCAAGAGGTTCCTGCTAAAGAACCCCAACTAACAGCAATGCCCAAGAAGAGTGCATTGAAGAAACGGTGGAATTTGTTCTCATCTTTACTTCAGCATCAGTAACAACCACACCTCTAATTCTCACACTGACACTGTTACCACAAGTCCAGCACTTGGTCAGAACAGGTAGTGTTCCATTATATTTAATTTCCAGTCAAGCTGTATTGGAGGAATGTGTGATGTTAAATATAATTTCTTTAGCCACTATTAAAGGCCAGTTGACGTATTGCTGAATATTTTTTTCAAGATCAATAACTGACCAATACATATAGGTATAACTTTTGTGTGTCCTGTTAGAAATAAACAAATTAATGTGACTTATGTTGTGCATATTTTTTATTATCTTTCTTACATACCTATGTTCTGTGGCTCTGGAACGAAAAACACTCATTGGTCCATCACTTCACCAAGTGTGTGTGGTCATTGTAAACCTTTAAATGTTCTGTATATGAGCTGACTTTGTGTCTGTGTTTTGTTTGGTCATGAAACTGGCCCAGTACCACTGACAATCTTTTCTCATTCTTCAGGAAAATGGTAGCAACAGACCACAAGATGGCCAACCTTCCACAGCCTCAGGAAAACAAAGAAAATAAACCTTTTCCAACGATTGTAGTCAGTAATCAGGTAGATAACGACAGCTCTAGTGATGACTCTGATGATGGGCCAATCAACTGGCTGGATTACTATGGAGATGATGAACAAGGTTACCTGAAAGTGCTTTTATAAAACCTTTAATACTCTGTTTTATTACTATAGCCAAATATCTAGAAATTAAATCAAAACTTACAGCCACTTGGTGTAGCTTGTGTTATAGGCAACAAGCGTGCATTTTCTATCATTTGAAGAATTGGTTGGTCTTCAGAATAGTAATGGATAGTTAATTGTGATGGTATGTTGTGTGTTATCCAAACAACTGAAGTATTTTAAATTAATAATGGTGAAAAAAGGGCTATATATCAAAAACTTGATTTTATGCTTTACTACAGTATTAGGCCTACTTTGTTTATTATTTTCATAGCTCTTCCAGTGAACACGAAGTATCTGTGAATCTGTCACTTTGTGAATACCAAATCATGGAACATGTTAAGCCTTTATCTCATCTATTAGTCACTGAAATTTCTGTCCTGGTGAAGAATTAAAAATATAAATTATTTAAGACTGGTGCTTTGCTTAGTGATTGCTGTAATCTGTGTTCCATATTTTTCTGAACCCTATAATTACTTGTACTTTATTTATTTGGTATTATCTCATTACATGGGTGTAATTCATGGCTTGTAATTACTAGGACTCATCATATTGGGTTTAATTGGAGAATTTTGTGATACATACTTTTACTAAAATAATTACTGGGGTAATAATGGGGGGGGGGAATTCCTCTAATTAATCATGTGTCAGTATTTCTTCATTTTTTTTGTTTGTACCAGGAATTGGCTCGCTGCCACCGGTACAGCAGAAAACTATTACAATATATGTGTGTGCATGTGTCTAGTTAATATTCTGTTTTCTTTTTGTGAAATGTTGTGAACCAACAAGGTAGTTATGAGGGGCCAGAGTTTGAGATTTAGTATTGTAGATGATATATATAGCTGATGGTTCTGTTGAATTATAACAGATTCAAAGGAGGTATATACACACTTGTACACCAAGGTTTTAGCTGTGTTTGAAACTGAACCAGTGATGTTGAGTAGGTTTTTATGTTCTACAAACTTAAGTTTTTTAAGCATGTTTCAGAACAAGGTCTTACACTTTCTAACATGTATGTTCAGTTTGTGGTTCTGTCTTTTTTTATTATGATAAATAATAGCCTGGATGTAGTTAGTAGTAGCTTTCTATCTTTGTTTATTTAACTTGATGTTTTTCACTTTTGTATTTTGTAATTTAGCTCGTTTAGTGGCTAAAATTGCCAGGAAAGATTCATTAGCAATGAAATTAGCCCAGAGGCCAAACAGACAGGAGCTAATTGACAAGAACATCCTTCAGGTGCAGTCTGAAAAGAAAAACAGGAGAGCTGGGAAGCTGTTGGAAACAGGCTTATCTGGTAAGTTTCAAAACAGGAGAGCTGGGAAAGCTGTTGGAAGCAGACTTATCTGGTAAGTTTCAAAACAGGAGAGCTGGGAAAGCTGTTGCAAACAGGCTTATCTGGTAAGTTCAAAACAGGAGAGCTGGGAAAGCTGTTGGAAACAGGCTTATCGGTAAGTTCAAAACAGGAGAGCTGGGAAAGCTGTTGCAAACAGGCTTATCTGATGGTTTCAAAACAGGAGAGCTGGGAAAGCTGTTGGAAACGGGCTTGTACGGTAAGTTTCGAAACAGGAGAGCTAGGAAACTGTTGGGAGCAAACTTGTAAGCCAGGAAACTCAATGCTGGGAGCATTCTGAGCTACAATTAAGGTAAAATAAAACTTTGTGCACACAAATGCACACATATGTGAAAATTAACTGATAGTAAAGCTGAATGTTATTAGATAATAAACCATATAGCAATTTTGGAAAACAGAAACAAAAAATCTGAATAACTCAAAAATACACTATAAAATAATGAACAATCAGAAGTATTGATGGTATAGAACATGTGTACTAGATGCTGTTATTCCCATGGATATAGACTGGTTTATAGAACATGTGCACCAGATGCTGTTATTCCCATGGTTATAGACTGGTTTATAGTACATGTGCACTAGATGCTGTTATTCTCATGGATATAGACTGGTTTATAGAACATGTGCACTAGATGCTGTTATTCCCATGGATATACACTGGTTTATATAACATGTGCACTAGATGCTGTTATTCTCATGGATATAGACTGGTTTATAGAACATGTGCACTAGATGCTGTTATTCTCATGGATATAGACTGGTTTATAGAACATGTGTACCAGATGCTGTTATTCTCATGGATATAGACTGGTTTATAGTACATGTGCACTAGATGCTGTTATTCCCATGGATATACACTGGTTTATAGAACATGTGCACTAGATGCTGTTATTCTCATGGATATAGACTGGTTTATAGAACATGTGCACTAGATGCTGTTATTCCCATGGATATACACTGGTTTATAGAACATGTGCACTAGATGCTGTTATTCCCATGGATATACACTGGTTTATAGAACATGTGCACTAGATGCTGTTATTCCCATAGATATAGACTGGTTTATAGAACATGTGCACTAGATGTTGTTATTCTCATGGATATAGACTGGTTTATAGAACATGTGTACTAGATGGTGTTATTCCCATGGATATAGACTGGTTTATAGAACATGTGCACTAGATGCTGTTATTCTCATGGATATAAATATCTGTAACTAGTTCTGTTGATATATCTGTGATTACACTTTATGAGTGAACAAAACAAGTGCATGAAATGTGATAATTATGTATTACAACAATCTGTAACTAATCAACATCTACCTTTAGATAACCTAACAACTTGAAGTTGGTAGCTTTGGCCAAAACTGTTAACTGTTCTAAATTAGTCACAGTACCTGTAACTTTGTGGAATACCTGTTTGAAAATTCTATTAAAACCTAGTTTTTCAGTCTTTTGAGAATCTTAAAAAAATAATTTAAAAATGGAACTGTCATTCCTACCTGAAAGCTTAGCTCTGCATATTTTTAGATTATGTTAAAGTTTAATTATTTATAACATTCTGTGAACTTTGATTTGATGAAGTTGTTAGCACATAAACAAATGTGGTACACCAAAATATTGTGTATTTTACTACTATTTTGAAAAATTAACTTAATGCACATAAACTTAGACATAATTGTTGTAACCCAGTGTAGGAAAGTACTTAGAATACTTTGTTTTCTGTATTACACGAGGTGTTTCTTACAAGTACTCAGAATACTTTGTTTTCTGTATTACACTAGGTGTTTCTTACAAGTATTTAGAATGCTTTGTTTTCTGTATTACACCAGATGTTTTTTACAAATACCTAGAATTCTTTGTTTTCTGTATTACACCAGGTGTTTCTTACAAGTATTCAGAATACTTTGTTTTCTCTGTATTACAGGTGTTTCTTACAAGTACTTAGAATACTTTGTTTTCTGTATTACACCAGGTGTTTCTTACAAGTATTCAGAATACTTTGTTTTCTGTATTACACGAGGTGTTTCTTACAAGTACTTAGAATACTTTGTTTTCTGTATTACACGAGGTGTTTCTCACAAGTACTTGGAATACTTTGTTTTCTGTATTACATGAGGTGTTTCTCACAAGTACTTAGAATACTTTGTTTTCTGTATTACACCAGCTGTTTCTTACAAGTACTTAGAATACTTTGTTTACTGTATTACACCAGCTGTTTCTTACGAGTACTTAGAATTCTTTGTTTTCTGTATTGCACCAGGTGTTTCTTACAAGTAACTTGTTTCCATTTTTTCAACAGCCGACTGAGTTTAAGGCCAACACCAGAAGAGCTCGAACAGAGGAACATATTAAGATGTATGTATACAACCATTGTTGTTTAAGGAAGTTATTATAGTGTAAGAAAAGCTGTTTTTCATCAACTAGTCTGTAGTTGTGTGTGTATATTTTGATATATATTTATATTAGTGAAAATAAATACATTTTAATGATGTTAAATAGTAAAATCGTAAGGAAGGACTACATTACAAACAGCAAATCAAAACCTGAAAAAATACATCATTTTTATTTTAACTTAATAAACAAGCAGTAGCATAAACAAATAAACAAACTGCCTCAACTGAAAATATCACAGAGTACATTTTATACTTTCACACTGTAGCTTGTACCCTGGGATCTTTTCAATAGAAATAATGTCTTTTGTTTAATTTGTTTTTGTTACAGCTTGTTTATTGCATTAAAATAACAAATTACAAACACACACAGTGCTTCATCTATCGAGTGTGTGTACATGCATTATAAAGTATTAAATTAACTATTTCTTAACATGGGTTTCTTGACTGGCTCTAAAGAGAAGAAACTGACTGACCTTACAGGGAACAAATTGAATTGTCTGTTCAATTGTTACCAAAACTTAATGGAGGTGTTTAGTGTGGTTAATAGATACCAAAGTGTTTTGGAGATGTTTCAACCACCCCTTTACATCAAGTGAGATTATTAAACATGTTTTTTAAATGAAGCAGAATTTAATAATGTTATTATTTACAAGTTTGTTTTATCATGCTGTGATTGCATCCTTCATATTCTGGTATTATGTTTTTTGTGATTAGTATCCTGGGGTAATTTTTGTACATTTCAGACCAAAGTGCTGAGGAATTAAAACAAGAAAAAGAACAGAAGAAGAAAACTTTGATACGAAAGGTAAGAAACAATATATGAACATTGAAACTGGTTCATGTAACATAGTAGGAAGTATAGATAGTCAGGGTTTCCTGTAGTCTTGTCTGTGATTACACGGTAATGACAAAGTGTTCGTACCCCTGCGTCCCGAGTGGTTTTTTGCTCATAACTTAAAAAGTATCACAATTTGGCTAATAGAAGTAAAATATATGATAAACATTACACTAACACACATCTACATAAAGTTTTATGTAAATTAAACTGTTTATAAACAAATAACCAAAAATAGGAGGAGCAGAAAGTGTTCAAACAGTTCAGAACGTGTGAAAAAACTGATATTCCTGTAAAAATTTTGTTTAGTTTGGCGAATAAACTACATTATACCTTTCCAGAACTAGACACTGGGTTCATAATTATTGGAATTTAGCCAGGAAAAAATGTACTTCCGGCAATTTAGCGCCGTCACCGACATTATCTGCTTGGTCTTCGTGGTAAACAGGAAACGACTCTCCAGTGATTTAAAAAAAAAACGAATTATTGTAAAATACAAGTCTCATGTGTCTCTTTCCGATATTGCTACACAACTTAATGTGCCGAAATCTACTGTTCAAAGCATAATTGCCGAGTTTAAACTTACACAATTAACTGCTAACCTCTCTCGTTCTGGACGTCTCACCAAAATTCCAGAAGGAATTAAAAGGGAGTTTCTCAGAGACGTTAGTAGGAACCCTCGTTTAACACGTAATGACATACAGAAACTGGTAAGGGAAACTGGGGTTGAAGTAAGCACCTCTACAGTTACGCTTTTCTGGGTCCAAAGCATGCCATCCTCGTACAACTCCATATTTAAAGTCTGTTCATTTAGAAGCAAGATTGAGGTATGCAAGAAAGCATGTAGATAAATCCTTTACCTACTGGAAGAGCATTTTTTGGTCAGACAAGACTAAAATTGAGCTTTTCGGCCATGATGATGTTTGCTATATTTTCTATAAGAAGTGGGAATGAAATCTTCCAAAGAACACCGTCCCTACAATTAAACACGGAGGTGGCTCCATCATGCTATGGGGTACCTTCAGCTCTTGTGGTGTAGGCAGCCTTCACCGCGCCAACGGAATCATGAAAAAAGAAGAGTACGTTGATATATTAGTCACTTGTATCAAGAATGATACTCGGAACTTGCGGATTGGGCGTCGTTGGAGCTTTCAATACGACAATGACCCTGAGCATAAATCTAAATATGTGCAACCCTGGTTGCAGAGGAACCATATAAGCATTCTGGAGTGGTCATCGCAGCTACCCGATCTCAACCTAATGGAAAATGTTTGGCATGAGTTGAAGACCAGGGTTCATCAGCGTCATCCGAAAAACTTGCAAGAGTTGGAAGAAAATACCAGCAGAGTACTGTCAAACGATCATGGAGGGCTATGAGGAGAGATTGTGCCAAGTAATTCATCTGAAGGCTACACAACTGACCATTAAAGTAGATGCACGAACACTTTCTGTCCCTCCCATCTTTAGTTATTTGTTTATAAACAGTTTATTTATCATTTAATTTACATTCAAATTATGTAGATGTGTGTTAGTATAATATATTTTCATTATCCTAATCATGATACTTTTTAAGTTATGAGGAAACAACTACTCACGATGCAGGAGTACGAACACTTTCTGTCGTAACTGTAAGTAAAGAATACATAAACATCAAAACTGGTTCATGTAGCATAGTAGTAAGTAGATAGTTAATGTTGGAAGGTTTCATATAGTCTTGTCTGTGATTAGAAGTAAAGAAAATATAAACATCAACTATTCCATGCTATATATGATCCCAGTAGCCTCCCTCTGAACTCTTTCTAACAATTTAACGTCGTTCTTAAGGTAAGGACCCCAATACTGAACACGGTGTTCCAAATGTGGTCCAACCAGTGACATGTACAATGAAATTATAACACCCTTAAACTTGTATTCAGTCGTTCTGTAAATACAACCTAAAATCCTATTTGCCCTACCACTAACAACAACACTGCTTGGATGGCTTTAGAGACTTATAAAAACCTACATACATTATCTTACATTTATTATAATTAAAACCATTTATTTACCCAACTAACTAAATGATCTAAATCATTTTATAAATCAGTAACATCCTGTTCACAGTCACCAACATCTTAATATTATCAGTATATTTAAATATGTTTTGATTGTTTCTTCATCCATATCATTGATATCAGTTCTGGTTTAAATATGTGTGATGGATTTTCCTGTTAGGTTTTTGAAGTATTTTGTAATACATAAGGTCTACTTAATATAGTATTAAAATACATTTACTTCTACAGAAATACATCTTTAAAAGAATTTACTGTGAGGTTATACCAAGATATTTTGCTTGTGGTTGAAGTGACACACCCACTTGTGATGTACTAGTTAAATGTTGTAATATAAGGACGATTTCAATTCCAATTTGTTTCATTAAGGATTATTTGTTTAAATGGTTTCTTGAAGAATTGGGTTAAAATATATGTTTAACACTTCATATAAATAATAAACACTATACTCATTAAAACCTGTGCTGTTAATATATGTTTAATAGCACATAAACCCCTTTTTACTGAGGCAGTAGTTTCAGTCTGTAACAACCCTTATTTGGAAAAATGTAGCACTGAACTTTGATGTTCCAAACGTGAGCTACACGCGAGTGTGAGTCACTGTGAGTATCTCACACTTCACCATCTGTGATCTAATATCAAGGATTCATCCCACCACAACAAAGGTTGTTTTCGTATATACAGAATTGTGTGTTATCTTCTACTTTATAAATAGAGCCACGGCACAAAGAATTCCATTATTTACTGAAATTAAAAAGCGTGTTGATAACTGATATTAAACACCTTCAGCCCAGTAGAACATGGACACTCCAGTCTGTTTAGCATGAGATTTAAAGTTTCTTGTAAAATTATCACTTTCCATAATAACTAGTCCACAGCTTCAATCCGTTAAAGCAAAAGTTTAATGTGAAGTTACTTATGTATGAAAGATTCAATAGTTGTCTTTCTTACACTACGGGTACATTGTGGAATTACTGAAATATTGTATCTATAAAGGTACATTGTGGAATTACTGAAATATTGTATCTATAAAGGTACATTGTGGAATTACTGAAATAATGTATCTATAAAGGTATATTGTGGAATTACTGAAATAATGTATCTATAAAGGTACATTGTGGAATTACTGAAATAATGTATCTATAAAGGTACATTGTAGAATTACTGAAATATTGTATCTATAAAGGTACATTGTGGAATTACTGAAATAATGTATCTATAAAGGTACATTGTGGAATTACTGAAATAATGTATCTATAAAGGTACATTGTAGAATTACTGAAATATTGTATCTATAAAGGTACATTGTGCAATTACTGAAATAATGTATCTATAAAGGTACATTGTGGAATTACTGAAATATTGTATCTATAAAGGTACATTGTGGAATTACTGAAATAATGTATCTATAAAGGTATATTGTGGAATTACTGAAATAATGTATCTATAAAGGCACATTGTGCAATTACTGAAATAATGTATCCATAAAGAAATTTACATTGTGCAATCACTGAAATAATGTATCCATAAAGGCACATTGTGCAATTACTGAAATAATGTATCTATAAAGGCAACATCAGCAATTACTGAAATAATGTATCCATAAAGGCAGTACATTGTGCAATTACTGAAATATTGTATCTATAAAGGTACATTGTGGAATTACTGAAATAATGTATATATAAAGGTACATTGTGGAATTACTGAAATAATGTATATATAAAGGTACATTGTGGAATTACTGAAATAATGTATCTGTAAAGGTACATTGTGGAATTACTGAAATAATGTATCTGTAAAGGTACATTGTGGAATTACTGAAATAATGTATCTATAAAGGTACATTGTGGAATTACTGAAATAATGTATCTATAAAGGTACATTGTGGAATTACTGAAATATTGTATCTATAAAGGTACATTGTGGAATTACTGAAATAATGTATCTATAAATGGGGTATGGAGAATGTAGTTGTTTAAACAGTCTTAAAACATGTTATAACTTGTGTAGTTAGAGTCTAGGTGAAATGTTATAACTTAAATATATTGTTGAGGCATTATTTAAGTGTTAGTTCTTTCTCTGTAACCTTCTAGTTAAGCTTCAGGCCAACAATAGAAGAATTAAAAGAAAGAAAAATCATTCGTTTTAACGACTATGTGGAGGTTACCCAGGCTCAAGAATATGA
This sequence comes from Tachypleus tridentatus, assembly GCF_004210375.1. NCBI lineage: Eukaryota > Metazoa > Arthropoda > Merostomata > Xiphosura > Limulidae > Tachypleus > Tachypleus tridentatus. The sequence continues at coordinate 150,484,830 of NC_134830.1, forward strand.
TCGTAAGGCAGACAAGCCATGGACGAGGCTTACCCCAAAAGATAAGGTCAGTGTAATGTTATTCAGAGAAGTTTTGTTATCTTGAAACTTTGGTTTGTATTGTTGTGTTAGTAAAATGTTGGTTATTACGTCAGATGCTGTTATTTTATTTATACAAGTTTAATTTTTCTTTCTTTAAGGCTGCAACCAAAAAGAATTGAATGAATTTAAAAGCTCAGAAATGGAGGTCCACGAAGATAGCAGACATTTGACAAGGTCATTCTCAGGTTCATTTAATTACCAATATTTATTTGTAAATGATACATTTGCAAGTTGACACATCAAAGAAAAATGTTTTAGCTGCTGGAAATTGTTTGTCTATCCCCTGTCTCTATAGTCTTTATGTTTCTATATTATTTTCCTTTTCTGTTAATGGTTACATTAGCACAACCCTGTTGTGTCGTTACTTCTGAAATCTCAGCTTTGAAACTAACCAGAACAGTGCCTAACAGTGGTTGAATAGAATGCCAGTGTGGTATAAGTAAGACAGTTTCAACAGTAATATGTGTTTGGAGCTTCTCTACAGTGGATACAAATGTTAAGTTTACAACATTTAGACGGCTATAGAAATCTGTGGTAAAAGATAATCTTTGTTGGGTTTGGCAAGTGTTGTATTGAGATGATTGAAATCCTAATTTAGTGAAAGTTAGTAATTTTATTCCAAACGAACCATATTTATTAATTGATTTCAAACGACAATGTTGTGTGTAAAAACTGATTTCCTATGCCATTTGGTGCCATTTTAGAAGGTCGGTTCATGGGTCATCTGTGTCAGTTTATTGTTTTTTTTTTTAATATTTGTAGCTGGAAGTGGTAATTTCTTTATCAGAATAAAATTCAGTAAATGTGTTTATGTATATTAATCAACTTTAACTGATATGAAATGGAACCTTTGTGTTCAGAATTCAACACTTGTTTCTTAGTGAGATGAAATATTTTTAATGTCATTTCCAAATAGCATCTCACAACCTAAAGAATGATATAAACGTTAATCAAACGACACAAATTTCTTTGAACCTCGTCACGACGGGCTCATGTAACTTGCAGAATTCAAGTCATAAATTTCATTGTACAACAGTCCATGGTACAATATCTCAGGTTTCTTAACATTTCCTCTCAAAAACTGGTGAAACTTAATTTAAGATCATGAGATCCCTGTACATACACAAATGCCGACAGTTTTACGATTATTTTCACTAAAAATATTTTTCTGTTGTAGTTACTATCATTACGACTGTTAACAAATCGAGTGCAAGGTGATTTTTGTGTTAAGTGTAAAAATGCGTTTCTTTATAGTTTTTACAATTTGTTTGTTTAATCTGTAGAACCTTATGAAAGGATATGGGAAGTTTTTATTTCTGTTTTATCACTTTCTTTACTGTGTAACTAACGCGTTATTACCATCAGCATGTGATACAATGAATTAAAATTAGGAAGAGACAAAACTTGATTTTTGTGTAGATATATCCTCAAAGATCTTGTTTCACTTGTATTCTTAATTTCGGGTCTTTTTTGCATTTAGTTAGTTTTATTTTATTTTCCTTAACGACACGTATATTTGGGAGACGTGCACAACACTTCGGCAGAATTTCTATTCAGTTTGTAATATCTTAAGCCTTCAGAAAGAATGATAAAGCTTTTAATTTTACATTTTAAAGCATGACTAAATAATAATTAAATAACATATAAGAGTGAGACCTAAATACAGTTTAAACTGTGGCTATAACATATTTAGGTAAGAAACAGTGTAGTCAACCAAAACAGTCATCCATACTACAACTAGTTTCATGTACTCCATGGTAACATCTTGGCATCAAAATAATCATTGTTAGAGTAAAATGAGCTCTTTCTAATGATTATACACATGTGTATGTAATGCCACATGGCAACTTAAACTGAAACAAATATGTTGATGTGGCAGCTGTCAGAATTCTAAACATTTATTATTTGTTGTAACTATATTCATTTAGAGAACTCTGAAACGAAAGAGTCGAGATTATCTAAGAGTCTTTTGTCAAGATGTACGTACATAGTATTGCCATTGTATGATTGAAGGTACAATATTAAAGTAAAGAACTTTCATAGCTTGTTGGTCATCTGACAATGTGTATGAAGTTTAAATAGTTTTAAATGTTTATTGTGAAATAAAGGACTTCAAACTTCTGTAAAATAAAACTTTGAATCAAGAGACATATTATGATATTAAATGTTGAGTGTAACACAGTGACTTGTGTAGAAAAGTGTTTAAAAGAGCTGCCATTGTTAAAGGGTTAAACTGAAAGTACTTACAGTTTTGTACAAAGTGTTATTCATCTAAGTTTAGTACTTATAGTTTTGTACAAAGTGGTATTCATCTAAGTTTAGTACTTACAGTTTTGTACAAAGTGGTATTCATCTAAGTTTAGTACTTACAGTTTTGTACAAAGTGTTATTCATCTAAGTTTAGTACTTATAGTTTTGTACAAAGTGTTATTCATCTAAGTTTAGTACTTATAGTTTTGTACAAAGTGGTATTCATCTAAGTTTAGTACTTACAGTTTTGTACAAAGTGTTATTCATCTAAGTTTAGTACTTATAGTTTTATACAAAGTGGTATTCATCTAAGTTTAGTACTTACAGTTTTGTACAAAGTGGTATTCATCTAACTTTAGTACTTACAGTTTGTACAAAGTGTTATTCATCTAAGTTTAGTACTTACAGCCTTTGTACAAAGTGTTATTCATCTAAGTTTAGTACTTATAGTTTTGTACAAAGTGTTATTCATCTAAGTTTAGTACTTGCAGTTTTGTACAAAGTGTTATTCATCTAAGTTTAGTACTTACAGTTTTGTACAAAGTGTTATTCATCTAAGTTTAGTACTTACAGTTTTGTACAAAGTGTTATTCATCTAAGTTTAGTACTTACAGTTTTGTACAAAGTGTTATTCATCTAAGTTTAGTACTTTACAGTTTTGTACAAAGTGTTATTCATCCAAGTTTAGTACTTATAGTTTTGTACAAAGTGTTATTCATCTAAGTTTAGTACTTACAGTTTTGTACAAAGTGTTATTCATCTAAGTTTAGTACTTACAGTTTTGTACAAAGTGTTATTCATCCAAGTTTAGTACTTCACAGTTTTGTACAAAGTGTTATTCATCTAAGTTTAGTACTTACAGTTTTGTACAAAGTGTTATTCATCCAAGTTTAGTACTTACAGTTTTGTACAAAGTGTTATTCATCCAAGTTTAGTACTTACAGTTTTGTACAAAGTGTTATTCATCCAAGTTTAGCACTTACAGTTTTGTACAAAGTGTTATTCATCCAAGTTTAGTACTTACAGTTTTGTACAAAGTGTTATTCATCCAAGTTTAGTACTTACAGTTTTGTACAAAGTGTTATTCATCTAAGTTTAGTACTTACAGTTTTGTACAAAGTGTTATTCATCCAAGTTTAGTACTTACAGTTTTGTACAAAGTGTTATTCATCCAAGTTTAGTACCTTACAGTTTTGTACAAAGCGTTATTCATCTAAGTTTAGTACTTGTAGTTTTGTACAAAGTGTTATTCATCTAAGTTTAGTACTTATAGTTTTGTACAAAGTGTTATTCATCTAAGTTTAGTACTTACAGTTTTGTACAAAGTGTTATTCATCCAAGTTTTGTACAAAGTGTTATTCATCTAAGTTTAGTACTTACAGTTTTGTACAAAAGCCGTTATTCATCTAAGTTTAGTACTTACAGTTTTGTACAAAGCCGCTATTCATCTAAGTTTAGTACTTACAGTTTTGTACAAAGTGTTATTCATCTAGGTTTAGTACTTACAGTTTTGTACAAAGTGTTATTCATCTAGGTTTTGTACAAAGTGTTATTCATCTAGGTTTTGTACAAAGTGTTATTCATCTAAGTTTAGTACTTACAGTTTTGTACAAAGCGTTATTCATCTAAGTTTAGTACTTGTAGTTTTGTACAAAGTGTTATTCATCTAAGTTTAGTACTTGTAGTTTTGTACAAAGTGTTATTCATCTAAGTTTAGTACTTATAGTTTTGTACAAAGTGTTATTCATCTAAGTTTAGTACTTACAGTTTTTGTACAAAGTGTTATTCATCTAAGTTTTGTACAAAGTGTTATTCATCTAAGTTTAGTACTTACAGTTTTGTACAAAGCCGCTATTCATCTAAGTTTAGTACTTACAGTTTTGTACAAAGCCGCTATTCATCTAAGTTTAGTACTTACAGTTTTGTACAAAGCCGCTATTCATCTAAGTTTAGTACTTACAGTTTTGTACAAAGCCGCTATTCATCTAAGTTTAGTACTTACAGTTTTGTACAAAGTGTTATTCATCTAAGTTTAGTACTTATAGTTTTGTACAAAGTGTTATTCATCTAAGTTTAGTACTTACAGTTTTGTACAAAGCGTTATTCATCTAAGTTTAGTACTTACAGTTTTGTACAAAGCGTTATTCATCTAAGTTTAGTACTTATAGTTTTGTACAAAGTGTTATTCATCTAAGTTTAGTACTTCCTCTGTAAGATGGAGAATGTTTGACATTTTCTGGTTCAGAAAGGGTTAACACATTTCTTGTACTTTTTCAAACAGACTGGTGACTGGTTTGTACTACATTCAAGGAACTGTTAACTTACCCTGTGATATTATGACTCTTATTAAAGTTTGATTCCAACCTCAATCACTGTCAAATTATTTTCATGTACAAAACATTAATAATCAGATATGTATTCTTTTATACATATTTTAAAATATGTCCTCAGCTTTGAGGTTTGAACTGGTAGATGGTTAACCTCACCATTGTTTTAGTGATGGAACTTGATATTTCTGTTGAGGTTTGTTTTGTATTAGAAATGTGTTTTATTTTGTAATAGGTGTGGTCTTGCTTTTTTCACACAGTTCCTTTTGACGTAAATATTAACTGTTGAAATAATGTTTATATTTTCATTAAACACGCTACATGTACATTGTGTGTAGCATCTTTGATTTTGGTTGGGCTTGTTTTGTTCATTTGGATGTCTTGTATAGCAGGTTTTGTTAAGCTGTTTTAATACAGTTATTCCTTTTAAATTTACACACACACACACACACATATATATATAGCCTTTTATCAAGAAATATTACTTATATTTTGCTTGTCAAAACTGTGTATTATTTCCAGCAGCTAAAAGACAATGTATTGTACTGAACCATGCAGTAATTTTCATAATCTATCTCTTACGGCTTGTTAAAGAGGAAACAGTCTGTTTTCATATTAAGCATTTATATATGAGAAACTCTTAAATGTTTACCTGTTAATCATGAGAGTGTCCTCAGTGTGGGACTGAGAAACTGTCAAGATAAAAGTTATTTCCTGAAATGATGAAACCAGAACTGATTTTATCTTTCAATAATCAGTAGAAACTAAGTTGGCAATATTTAGGAGTTTTCATGTTAAAGGATAATATTTTAATTTTCTTATAAAGTTTAGGTGAGTTGCTATTAAAATCAGAAAATGTTTATTTTTACAGATTTCACAGGCCATGATAAGAGTCTCTTACTAGTTTTGATTAACCATGGGTGGTTGGTGTTTTATTTTATATCCCCATTCCAAAGAACAGATGGCTGAGAAATATAATTACTGAAACTCAAAAGATCCGTTCAACTGAACATGAGAAGGCAGAATTTTCATGAATTTACAATTAAATGATTTTGCTGGAATAATCCATCCTAGAAGACAACATCTGATAGAATGTAATCTACATGGTTGTGTTTAGATGTACTACTACTAAGGTGTCAGTTGGAGATTGCCATTCTGTTTAAAACTCTGGCACATTTAGGATTATGAACTAATTTGGTGTGATTATATATCAGGACATTATTAAATTTTCTTATTGTGCTTTTTTTATATTGCTATAGTGGGAACTTGATGTTTTTAACTTGTAATTTTGTTTTGTTTTCACCAAGGGTGATTTTCCTTCATGGTTATGCAATACTGTAAATAGGACAGTTTTGTATATTGGCACCTGTTGTTTACTTACTACCTATGGTGTCTTCACAAGTTTTCTTCATCTGACATTTGTTGAAAATGAATATTGATAGATAGATAAATAATTTTAGTGATATTGTTTAGAGAAAACATTGAGTCAAATTACTGGAGTCATCATTTTCATATAAAGTTGTGCCTTTTTTATATATATGATTGAATTTAATAATATTTTTGGCATCAGTATTGACAGGGCAGGCCCTTTCCTACGAATAGAGTAAGTTGATTTAGCAGTTCCCAAAACTGCAAGTCAAGACCCACTGGTGGGCTACAAAAGGTGTTGGGATGGGTTGGAGAACAAAATTCAGCAAGACTTGCATATTTGTATTTTAGAATTATTTATAGAATAATGTTTTAAACAGAACAAGAACACTGAAACTTCATTGAAATATATTGAGACAATGGTTCATCCCTCCATCAGTTGAAAGTGGGTTTTAGAAAATTGCCTGGCCAATCAGTGGGTCATGGCTTATGTAGGTTTAGGAACCTGTGAGTAATGAGTGTTAGATGTGACACGTAAGTTTTTATGGAACTTTATCTTGTTATTAGTTGATGTATTTACATAGTTTCACATATTTTATACAAATATCACAAACTATATAACAATACAAACAAAAAAGTTGTGTACTTCTCTTATTGAACAGTTTCCCTTAAAAACAATTCTGAAGGTTTCTCATTCCTGTTTGGTAATAAAATGTATTATTAGTCAGTGTAATGTTTTAATATATCTTTTAAACAGAAAAGTTCTTTACATTTATTTTGTCAGTGCAAATGTTTTTCTCACACTTTAAAATTTGATTATTGATAACATGCTGGAATAAAAATGAAATAGAACTTTACATATCTTGTTTAAGGTTATCCAATTATTGGCTTCCTGTATCTTTGCATATTTTGTTTAAGGTTATCCAATTATTGGCTTCCTGTATCTTTCTTTGCATATCTTGTTTAAGGTTATCCTGTTATTGGCTTCCTGTGTCTTTCTTTGCATATCTTGTTTAACATAATCCAATTATTGGCTTCCTGTATCTTTCCTTGTAATTGCTTATCCACCAAGTTTTTGAAGTACCTTGTAACCAAGCTGCCTGAAAACAATATGTACTGTTCTTTGTGCCATCTACAAACTGTTTATGTGTAGCACATCCTGATAAGTTATAAATTTGAATTTCATGTAAATAAATCTCATCTTTCAACTATTCTGAATGTAGTTCAAGTACATTCAACAGCAGTAATATTTAATGTAACCTTTGTCTTGTCATGAGTTGTTGGTGATTTATGTTCCCCTATTTTAGTAGTAAAAACAATCATTTGTGTAACCTTTGTCTTGTCATGAGTTGTTGGTGATTTATGTTCCCCTATTTTAGTAGTAAAAACAATCATTTGTGTAACCTTTGTCTTGTCATGAGTTGTTGGTGATTTATGTTCCCCTATTTTAGTAGTAAAAACAATCATTTGTGTAACCTTTGTCTTGTCATGAGTTGTTGGTGATTTATGTTCCCCTATTTTAGTAGTAAAACAATCATTTGTGTAACCTTTGTCTTGTCATGAGTTGTTGGTGATTTATGTTCCCCTATTTTAGTAGTAAAACAATCATTTGTGTAACCTTTGTCTTGTCATGAGTTGTTGGTGATTTATGTTCCCCTATTTTAGTAGTAAAAACAATCATTTGTGTAACCTTTGTCTTGTCATGAGTTGTTGGTGATTTATGTTCCCCTATTTTAGTAGTAAAAACAATCATTTGTGTAACCTTTGTCTTGTCATGAGTTGTTGTGATTTATGTTCCCCTATTTTAGTAGTAAAAACAATCATTTGTGTAACCTTTGTCTTGTCATGAGTTGTTGGTGATTTATGTTCCCCTATTTTAGTAGTAAAAACAATCATTTTTACATAATTGTTAAACTTAAATTTGCACTGGATTTGTTAGAACAAAACTACTTAAGTAATTTTTGTACATTAGTTTTAGGGAAAGATGTTTTATGAGAGAAACTGTAAAGAAAAGAGATGAAACCCTCAGTAGCCGTGATACTTGAAATTATTTTTGGCAGGATTAGAGTAATAGTCAGTCGATAGGGTTTAATCTCCTGAGCCTTAAACTGTAATTAGATCTCAAATTGTGCAAGAGGTGATGGAACAGTGAGCTAAAAGTTTGTATTTGAAGAACTCTAAGCCACTATGCCACGGCTAAAAATGGCATTTATTACATATCAGTAATTTAAGCACGGATACTGAAAAATAGGTTTTTTATATCTCCTGGAAAATGTAAGGTTTGTAGAGCACTTTCCCACTTGTTGAAGATATAAAGGAAAACTGTGTATCTTCAAACCAGATGTGTTTACAATTAGTTGTGACAGACATTTTTTGTGTACTAGGGTGGGAATTATGCGTGCCTATAATACATTGTTGGTATTAGTTCTTCTGTTGGGTTCTGTGCCATTAGTTTACTGTAAGTAAACTTATTTTGATATCTAGAAAACTTGCACTTCATAAAAAAAAAAGTGTTAGCTCTGTTGCTTCGTTTTTTAATACAATGTACTGTTATAAAGAATTAAATGGTTTAAAATAAGGACTCTAGGTGGTTCTACTGTGTGTGAGGAAGTAACCTCTCCAGTGTTTTAGAGGTAAAATGTGGTTTATGTACTATGAATTTTATTTCATGACTATTAATCAGTATTGCCATGAACATTTTTTTACTTTCATAGGTTTTTTGTAGCTGAAGGTGAAAGTAGGTTATTTAGCTCTGACTTCTTTATCTGTGAAGTGACACTGTACAGGTTCCCATGGTCAATTTATAGTATTAATTCAACGAACCAACACTGTGTTTGTATTTTTATTCTTCCCTCTTTATGACAGTTTTAATCTGTAAGATGGTGATTTGTCTTGTAAATTGTTGTGAAATTATATTTAAATGAAGTTGTGACAAACAATATACAAAGTAGTTCAAATTACTGTCATATTTTCTTATATTTCACGTTTCTTTTTTGAAGTTAAATTTTTTATCCTACATAAGCATGGTTTTGTTGTGAGAAAATTATAGTTTTGAAATTAACTAATCTGAACAAATCTCTACCAATTGGTCCAAGCACATATTAAAGCCATGCTATTGGTTAAAGCAGTTAGTAAAGCTCTGCTATTGGTCCAAGCACTTAAAGCCATGCTATTGGTTCTAGCAGTAAGTAAAGCTCTGCTATTGGTCCAAGCACTTAAAGCCATGCTATTGGTTCTAGCAGTAAGTAAAGCTCTGCCATTAGTGAAAGTTGATTTTTTACCTTTTTAAATTTTTTATTTCCAAACATCCTTCACTAATTAACAACAGACAATTTTGCTGTAAATACTCTGTTAGATGTAACATGTCAAAATGCTGAAGTAACTTGCACAGGGGTAATTTGCTTTCAGAAAGTCGCAAACATTTACTGTTTTCTTAATAAAGGATTATACAGTTCTCCCGTAATGTTTCTTTACGTGACTGAAACTAAACTTGACAGTAAAATTAAAAATACTTTTTTGCTATAATCAAAGAATCTAATTTTAACATTTTAAGCAAGTTATATAGTTAGAAAATGAATATTACAGGCTCATTTTGTTTACCTTCAACAAAACACTAACAGCACTACTGTTTATCAAATCTGACACTAACAGTGCAATACCAACAGCATGGCTCCAGGAATTATGACCTAATGTGAACTACTTTATTGCTTCCCACATGTAAACATTGTAAATATCATATTTTTAGTTTCTGTAATTAGTCCATCTCTGTGTACTGTGCAGAACAAGTATGATAGAACACTTGTTGCTAGACGACAGCTTTGAGTGTAAGTATATTAGTAATAAACTGTACAATTATTTTCAAAAGATTAAAACGTTTTTTGTCTGACATCCAGAACACTCATTTTTCACACATACAAAATTACTTCACAAATCTACTCATTTGACCATTATAACTGTAATTATAAGTTACAACTGAAGTTACAAAGGTTAATTGCTCTTGAGAATAATTTGTGTGATAAACTGCCAAGAAAATGTGTATAGGCAAGAACAACTTTGTTATTTTGTGACAAAAATAATTTTACTAGTTTAGAGGATCGCCTCATTTTGTGTTCCATACGTGTCAGACTTGTTCCTGCTACTTATGTAGTTTGTTAAATATGTTACCCACTGTTTCACCTTTCACTCAACAACCCCATGATCAAACAGTCCTGCAGTTAGATTGAATAACCAGTTGTAGTTTCTCTCTTGTCTCTAGTAAATAAATTGTCATTTTTCACACCAATTTGTCTTTCACTAGAATTGACCTTTTGAACCCTTACAGTGAAAAGATCTGTTTTCTGTGTGCAACAGCAGTACCAACATCTTCGGTTATGTTCCAAGCAATGCTATCAAGAGATTACACAATCCTTTCCCAGCAACAGTTACTAAACAATGTAGAACTAAAAACACATTAACTTTTATAAGGAAAATTATAACATTTTCTAAAACTCAGAGAGGCTGTTACTTCATTCTAAGCCTTTTTGAAGCAGTGTCTACAGTGTGAGACCTAGTTAAGGAAATGCTGAGACTGAAGCCAATACAAAACCTATGGCTCCTGGTACCACTGAGGAGATACTTTGAAATTGACACATTTCTGCTCGTAAGCTACAGCTGGAAGTGGATGGTTGTTTCCCAAGAAAGATAGCTGAAAACTTTGCTGTCCCATACCTACCAAGTTCTGTAAAGTAGCTTTGGTGGACCTAGCCTTGAAAGCAGACATCTTTATATGGAAGGTGTTTTAAGACGTGTGGTCCTAAACAGATCTTGTACTTTGAAGAAATCAATAGTAGACCACAATTTGTAATAATGACCACAAGATATAGGGTGTGAGAAACTGGAAACATTCTTAGAAAAATCAATCTTCAGTAGGGAATGATTATTTTGTACATTTAACATCAGTTTGAATGGGGATTTTCTAAACAATTTAGATTGATGTAGTAAGTTTTTACAAATACAAATAAATTGTTTCCAAATCCTTTGCTAAACACTGAAAATGTTATTAATTTACAATTTCTTTTCAATAGTTTATTATATTGAGTAAAAAATGTTTTTGATACAGTGAAAGGTAAATGATTATTACTTCAGCCAACTAGTTATATTAAAAGTTACCATCATTGGCTAATATCTAAAACAGAATTCTATTAAAAGTAAAGGGAATACTGAATAACTTGGACTAAATACATAAAGTACTGTTATTAATGCTCAGTCTCTAATTCAAATTTTATTCTTTGCTGTAAGAAATGCTAATGAACATACAGTGGGTCGTTTTTTGTGCTTGCTACAGTCCTGTCATATAAACAGTTGTTGTCCATTTCATCTTTGTTCAAAAGTGTTGCTTAGCAAAATAAATACTACTGAGCTGATTTGATCTGTTCTTCGTGTTTTGTGTAAAAACAAGTCAGAAGTGCACATGTATTTGGTCTAGTATTTAAACTAGACAGAACTTTGTTTGCAGTCACTGCCTTGTAAGGCCATCCTAGAAGCAAGTAACGTGTAGAACATTTGCACTTTCAATTATCAACCATGTTTTGTTTTTTTTAATATACAAAGCACTGTGGTGTATTTCTTTAACGTAACTTGGGATGAATATAACCACACTTGCAAGTTGTAACAGTGAATACTGCCTATTGTTCTAACAAAAGTATATACTGTGCAAAGACTTGAGATCCAAATTTGCAAGTTATACTTTGAGGAAATAACAGGAGTGGTAGAAAGAAAACTACAATGGCTTCCTGCACCAGGTGTTCCTAACACTAAAGTAATGCAATGGCCTCCTGCACCAGGTGTTCCTAACACTAAAGTAATGCAATGGCTTGCTGCACCAGGTGTTCCTAACACTAAAGTAATAGACTAGAGAAAAGTCAGTAAACACCTCAAATGGCAAGCATGTCCAGATCCCATGACCCACAGCTTACAAAATGAGTCCAAACTATGCTAGATGACTCATCAGTTGTCAAACATTTTAAACCCCTTCAGTTAACTTTAAAGAAATGGAAAAATCACCAACATCAGTTTCTTGAACCACTCAAAATCCATAAATGTTCTTCAAACATCTCCACTTTTCTATTAAAGTGCATTTTTTGTTACTTGTTTTAAATAAGTCACCATTACATCTGGAAAATGGTTAGATTTAAATCCTAGTAAGAGATACCATTACTTTCTACCTGAATACCAAATCAGATGTTACAAAGTAGCTGTTATTACTGATTAGGAGAAGGACAACCAATCACAAAATTACTAATCCTTAACTGTACAGTTTAATATATAATACCCCAGTTTGTTTACCAGGCCCCAAGATTTCAAATGAAAGAAGAAAAAAAGAAGATTGAAATTTCTCTTAAATATTGGCAAAAACATTTTCAGATGCATTATATAAACACAGATGAACAGAGAAGGAAAAACAGATGAGAAAGTTAGCTTCACTAGACTCTTGGAACAATATATAACCCACAGACTTGTGACATGTCTCTATTTTATTAATGAGAAATCTTTTAAGTAGTGGGGATTTCATTGCAAGTTTTGTTCTTTAAACATTAGGTTTTGGAACAATTTTAGACAAAACAAAAAGAGCTTGATACTTAAACATGTTAAAAAATGTGTTGGCATCAAATATTCTCCTACAAATCTTTGTTACCCAATTTTTTACCAGCTGCATGTTTTTAATGTTGCCAGATCATGTTATAAATATTCACTTAAAGCCCTCAAGAAGGTTCACAAAGAAAATGTTGACCTGCTAGAAGTGTAAAGTACTCAGAAAATATAGTATGAATTATAAACAACTGAGCCCTTATATCCAATAAACCTTTATTTCTCTAAACACTTTGTTTAACAATAAAACTTAAGCTTTGAAGACAATTCTCACCTTAGACTTGGTCTTATTACAAACCTTACACCAATACACAAACTTTCATATATTTCTATTTTTATAAATACCTGACTGGCACCACAAGCTAGTTAGAAAATAAACTGAATGAAAGTGAACTCTGTTCAGTAACTGGCCCATCAACCTATATATGTTGCTGTTTAAACAGGGTAAACCACCCAAGATCTAGTGCCACTCAACATTAACACAACTAGGTACATGTTTCATATATAATTAGATCAAGAGATGTTTCCAAATGTTGTTACTGTCCATAAAAATTCACAGCTAAACCCAAGTTTCGATCTCATTAAATCCCAGCTGCAGGTGAATGTTCAGGTGCGATTCACATCTACACTGTTCAGTAGAACTTTCCCCACAGCTTCTGGAGTTCATGTAAACTTTAAATCATACACAGAAATAACTTCAATTATTTCTCTTTCTTCAGCTGATCCATTTTAAAACAAGTATTAGTTATAATAATTTGTTTAAAGTTTATGGAAACACATCCAGTAAGCTCTGCAGAGATGCTTAAATTAATATCACAATTATTTATATCACAGTCTGAAGCATTATGCTAAAAAAAATGTTTATACAACCATTATCAAAACATTGAACTTTGGAAATAAAATAATTATTTTTTAAATACAATCAAGCTAATTAAGAAACAAAAAGTGCTCACAACTGCAAGTTAGCAATAAAGCACCTAATGTGAACAAGGCTGAAGGTATATTAATGTACAAACAAGTTTTAATATAACTTCATACAGAATCATTTATTTTGATCATGAAAGACATTTAAATAAGCTCTTGTTATACCCAATCAATGACGTTAATGGAGCTGGCATAGTTCAAAGAAACAAACTGCAGAATGTTCCCAGTGTATTCCACAACACACACTCTTCAGGTGTTCTCTTCAGTAAACTACTTCTAATAGTTATTATATTAAACAGAGATTGTAATCATAACTTTCACTAGACTAGAGGACAAGAACCACAGAGATAAAACAGTCTCTTGGTTTTGTTTCTCACTACTGACAAAAATTATGTTTTAAATATTCCAAAACCATATTCCAGGGTACTTCAACATTAGTTTTATGAAATTCCTTTCTGACAATGCCCATATCCTACTGTTTGTTATAGCACTACAATGTCACCATCTGATTAACATAATAAATACATTAACAAATACAAATATGTTGAAGTCAACAATACAAGGTTATATACTGTCTTAATACATTAAAATGAGTCTGTCACGAGAGCAGGTTGGTGTGTCAACTCAAAGACTCTATGGACAAAAACAATGATTTCATATATCATGTTAAGTTCTAATACTACACCAAAGGTATTAAACATCCCAAAACCTTTCCTTGTTATGAGTACGTAGTCTCAAGTTTGTCACCAAGTAATGACCAGTACTTAGTTTATTACAACCGATTAAACATTAATATAAAATTAGTGAGTCTACATATGATAAAAGTCTATTGATCAACTATGAATCTAACTTCAGAAAGTGGAAACAAAACAAGGTCCACTTTGAAGTGTGCTACATTAGAGGTAAAAACTTAAAAAGGTTCTTGAATTTCCACGAGAAATCAACCAATGACTGGCTAGAATAGAACAATACAGTTTTATGATCATTTTCTTACAGCATAAACACATCAACAAATCTGATGTTTCGTACATTTGAAATTCTGAGAGTTAATGTGGATAAATTTTTTACTCATAACAGGAGATATTAATCAGATAATAAACAAGCCAACATGAATACACACAAGTTTTTAAAACAGTAAATCACTGTATCATAAAGAAAGTGGGAGTTAATACACATATCTCACTCTCAACTGTTGAGCTAAACCCAAAATATAGATCTGTCTAGCATCCCTAAACACGTAATACCATAGTTCGTGATGACAAGAAAACCCACTTGTAGAAAAATTATGTATTTAAAATGGCTGATATAGATAGAAAGCATTATCTAGAGAAGCAAACCTGACGATGACCGAAGAAGGTCGAAACACTGTTCGCTCCTCTACACAGTGCTTTCTCTACCCATACCAACAGTTTTTAAATATATAATACCACAGTTTCCCTGGGAAAAAAACACAAAAAAACCTACAAATAACAAGATCAAAAGTTTGCTGTTCTTCTGTATCCTGCTTGCTTTGCTTATTTCACCAGTTTCCATTTATCAGTGATGATGAGAAACCCACTTATAGAGAAAAATATATATGGAAACGGCTGGTTTGGGTTGAGAAAATTTTTTATGTACAGGAACAAACAGACGATGACCAAAGAAAGTTGAAATGTTGTTCGCTCCTCTACATAAAACATTTTCTCAACCCAAACCAGTCGTTTCTACATATATATTAATCTCCATTTATGTTAACCTCTGTGAAACATATCTAACTCTATTTTGTGCTTGTCACCTTCTGGTGACCTTTATTAATGTCACAGTTATCCACAACGGTGTTGTCGTCAGAGTCGTTCCTTCCACTCTCGTCTCCAAAGTTTATTAGTAGTTGTTTTCCGTTCTTCCCCCTCTTAGCACAAGAAAGCAACGGAGATCTTCCGTCCCGTGTCTTGAGTTTTTGTGGAGAAGAACAACTTGATTTCTTCTTGAAGTTTCTGGAAGGGGTTCCCCATACATTATTAACAGAAGACTTGCCACTCTTGGTAAGTGAACTTTTGGGAAGAAAAACACACGTAACAAACAATAAGTTTTTGGGGCAAGTGTTCCATTTGTTTAATATAACTACTTCATTTCTTACATCATCCAGTTTTGAAACTGAGTACCCACTGCTAAAGTGACATTATGTTTAAACACACTGTGCACTTTCCTGATGTCCATATGATAACCAATAATAATGAAAGTTGGACATATCTCTGTACATATGAAGAGTTTTAGGTAACCCATATTTCTAAAGAAAGACTTACCTTTCTATTTTTACATAAAGCCTGTATTAAAATAACAGAAGTACCATTCTGGAGGTTTATTTGTTAAAAGTTCTATAAAACAGACGCATACAACAAACGTTATTTTCTCACTTCCCAAGTCTCATATGCTCAGTTTTGAAAGAGGAACAAATGAAACCATCATTCACCTGTTATCTTGACTGCCGTTGTGCCCCCAGTCTTCAGCCGAGTCTCTGTCTGGACTCTGAAGTAATGGGATGTTACTCTTATCTGGATCCTGGTGTCTAATAAAGGAACATTTTTTAAACTAAAGTGATTTAACTGTAATAAAATAAGCCATTAAAAACAAATATTTCACTGATTAACCTCTTATGTTTATATGTTTACCTCTTACATATACAATCTATTCACAATAATCCACAACTTTTACAATTATAAGTTTTTTACTTTTAAATTTTGAAATTGTTGGCTTTGTGTTTTATGTTAGCAGCATATGATTTTTTAAATTAACAGAAGTGTGTTAATGTAAGAAGTTCTCTTGTTACTGCCAAAGTCTCTTGCTTTCTTGCCAATTCTTCTCTCATCGACCACTAAATTTTCAACGGTCATTTCTTTATTACCAATCAAGCCCATACTGTATATATTTTATATTACCAATCAAGCCCATACTGTATATTTTTTATATTACCAATCAAGCCCATACTGTATATTTTTATATTACCAATCAAGCCCATACTGTATATTTTTTATATTACCAATCAAGCCCATACTGTATATTTTTTTATATTACCAATCAAGCCCATACTGTATATTTTTTTATATTACCAATCAAGCCCATACTGTATATATTTTATATTACCAATCAAGCCCATACTGTATATATTTTATATTACCAATCAAGCCCATACTGTATATATTTTATATTACCAATCAAGCCCATACTGTATATATTTTATATTACCAATCAAGCCCATACTGTATATATTTTATATTACCAATCAAGCCCATACTGTATATATTTTATATTACCAATCAAGCCCATACTGTATATATTTTATATTACCAATCAAGCCCATACTGTATATTTTTTTATATTACCAATCAAGCCCATACTGTATATTTTTATATTACCAATCAAGCCCATACTGTATATTTTTTATATTACCAATCAAGCCCATACTGTATATTTTTTATATTACCAATCAAGCCCATACTGTATATTTTTTATATTACCAATCAAGCCCATACTGTATATATTTTATATTACCAATCAAGCCCATACTGTATATATTTTATATTACCAATCAAGCCCATACTGTATATTTTTTATATTACCAATCAAGCCCATACTGTATATTTTTTATATTACCAATCAAGCCCATACTGTATATTTTTTATATTACCAATCAAGCCCATACTGTATATTTTTTATATTACCAATCAAGCCCATACTGTATATTTTTTATATTACCAATCAAGCCCATACTGTATATTTTTTATATTACCAATCAAGCCCATACTGTATATTTTTTATATTACCAATCAAGCCCATACTGTATATTTTTTATATTACCAATCAAGCCCATACTGTATATTTTTATATTACCAATCAAGCCCATACTGTATATTTTTATATTACCAATCAAGCCCATACTGTATATTTTTTATATTACCAATCAAGCCCATACTGTATATTTTTTATATTACCAATCAAGCCCATACTGTATATTTTTTATATTACCAATCAAGCCCATACTGTATATTTTTTATATTACCAATCAAGCCCATACTGTATATTTTTTATATTACCAATCAAGCCCATACTGTATATTTTTTATATTACCAATCAAGCCCATACTGTATATTTTTTATATTACCAATCAAGCCCATACTGTATATTTTTTATATTACCAATCAAGCCCATACTGTATATTTTTTATATTACCAATCAAGCCCATACTGTATATTTTTTATATTACCAATCAAGCCCATACTGTATATTTTTTATATTACCAATCAAGCCCATACTGTATATTTTTTATATTACCAATCAAGCCCATACTGTATATTTTTTATATTACCAATCAAGCCCATACTGTATATTTTTTATATTACCAATCAAGCCCATACTGTATATATTTTATATCACCAATCAAGCCCATACTGTATATATTTTATTTTATGGTTTATACCATAAATGTCTTTTCTTTTTCACTGGTCTTTCATTTAAAACTACATTTATTTTTCTTACATCATACCCATACTTCTAATTTGGTAGAATTATAACCACTATTTTTTTAAAAAGAAATACACACATGATTTTCTGTACCATTCTCCTAACTTCAGAATCATTAAAAATTATAAACATTAGAATACACTAACCAATGACCTTTAAGTTAATCACAGATTGTTTTCAGATTGGATGTAATTAGGAGTTTTAAGATGAATTACTTCCACGAGTACGAAGGCCAAGGGATGATCCGTGACTACAGCAACCTGAATTACCATATTACACAACCAGCACAAAGTACACAGTTTTAGGTATGTGGTAACATAACATACGCTATAGCAACCATAAAAATTCACTGAACTTTGCAAGTCAATACAGAATTTTTAGAGTGAACGTCACAAACAGTTTTAAGTTATGTGAAAATAATTAGGCTTCAAAGCCTACATCATTTGTTACATATCACAATGGATATTTATGACAAAACATATGTTGTATATAATAAATGTTACCTGTAAAACACTACAGACTTCACAGTAACCTTCTAATGCTGTAAAGCATATGACTGTAAAAATAACAAGACAACTCGGTTTGGAGATTAATAGTAAAAAAGAGAGACACCAACATGTAAAACTATGAAGTAATAAAACATTTAAAAAAGACAAATTTTATATTAAACAAAAGACACTTCAAACCAAAGTACATGTTAATATAAAACAAGGGTCTACAGAAAACAGTTCAAACCAAAGTACATGTTAATATAAAACAAGGGTCTACAGAAAACAGTTCAAACCGAAGTACGTGAGTAATGACGAGAAAACCCACTTGTAGAAAAAAATATACATATAAAAACGGCTGGTTTGGGTTCAGAAAATTTTTATGTAGAGGAGTGAACAACATTTCAACCTTTTTTGGTCATCATCAGGTTCACAAAGAAAGGAAGAGGTAATTGACCGATAGCTCACCACATGTTTGAAGGGGGCTGTGTAACTGAGTGTAGGAATGTAGAGGGCATGCTTAGATGTTAGATTATATTTATTAATACAGGTATAAATCTATTCCTTTGGGTTGGTTTATTTTGGGCTTGAGTTGTGTGTAAGTAAGGCTTCTTTAATTTTGCGTTTGTTTATGTTTGTTTCTTTATTTAGTATTTGAGTGTTTTCTATGGTTATGTTGTGTTTATTTGATTTGCAGTGTTTGAAAACATATGAAGGTGACTTTTTATGTTCTATGAATATGGTATCCATTTTTCTTCTTGTTTCTTCAATATAGAAGTTGTGGCAGTTATCACATTGTATTTTATAAAAATTTTGGTGTGGTGTTTGTCAGTGTAGTTTTTACAGTTTTATGTTGATGGTTTTGTGAGAAAATTCTTTGGAAAAAAATCGTTTAACATGTTGTTTCTGGAAAATATTTTCACAAAACAGAAAACTGAAAAACAACCTTACAAAAAGAGAGATTAATTCCATAAAAAAAACCTAAAACAAGACAAAAACATTAAAATTCTAAAAGCAGATAAAGGAAATGCTATAGTCGTAATAAATATGAATGAATACATCCAAAAAATGAAAAACATCCTCTCAGACACAAACAAATTTAAACCAATACATACAAATCTAACAAAGACATATGAAATGCAACTAAACACATGAACCTGATGATGACCGAAGAAGGTCAAAACATTGTTCTCTCATCTATGTAAAATATTTTCTCAACCCAAACGAGCCGTTTTTGCATATATATTTCTCTACAAGTGGTTTTCTCGACATCACTGATTAAACAAAATACTACTAAAAATGAAAAAAGCCAACACAATTTCACAAACACTTTATTCCTACCTACGTAAAACTGACTCACGCACACCACAAATATACGGCATCCCCAAACCTCATACACCAGATTCTCCATCACAACCAATAATGGACACATGAATCGTTTAATTATAATCTTGGCAAATATATAGCATGGGCATTCTCCAAATATGTAACATCAGCCAGCTCATTCAACGAAGACTCTTTTAATTTCAAGTCTAATCTTAATCAACTTAATCATAAAGCCTTAATGGACAGTTTCAATGTTATATCCCTCTTTACAGAAGTCCCAACTGCTGAAGCCTGCAAGATAGCCTTAGAACTCTATATCCGAAACCCTAACCCATCAATAGACATTCCCAGCAACTGATAAAGCAACCCTCATAAAATTCACCACAAAGACAAACTTTATGTTCAACATCCACAACTATATACAAGCAAATGGCCTAGCATGGGCAACCCATTTCTAGCCAATAGTTTTATGACACAAGTTGAAACACAAGCAATTAACAGAGCATTACATCCACCACTATACTGGTACAGATATGTAGACGACATGATTGCGGGATTCATATCTACAGAACACACAATTTTTTCAATCACATTAACTCTATACATCCTAAACAAAGTACTTGTTAAAATAAAACAAGGGTCTACAGAAGACAGTTCAAACCAAACAAAGTACATGTTAATATAAA
The DNA here is from genome assembly GCF_004210375.1 of Tachypleus tridentatus. Classification (NCBI taxonomy): domain Eukaryota; kingdom Metazoa; phylum Arthropoda; class Merostomata; order Xiphosura; family Limulidae; genus Tachypleus; species Tachypleus tridentatus. The sequence goes on from NC_134830.1 coordinate 150,505,404, forward strand.
ACAAGGGTCTACAGAAGACAGTTCAAACCAAACTTAGTACATGTTAATATAAAACAAGGGTCTACTGAAAACAGTTCAAACCAAACTTAGTACATGTTAATATAAAACAAGCATCTACAAAAGACAGTTCAAACCAAACAAAGTACATGTTAATATAAAACAAGGGTCTACAGAAGACAGTTCAAACCAAACTTAGTACATGTTAATATAAAACAAGCATCTACAGAAGACAGTTCAAACCAAACAAGGTATATATTAATATAAAACAAGCATCTACACAAGACAGTTCAAACCAAACAAAGTACATGTTAATATAAAACAAGCATCTACAGAAGACAGTTCAAACCAAACAAGGTACATGTTAATATAAAACAAGCATCTACAGAAGACAGTTCAAACCAAACAAAGTACATGTTAATATAAAACAAGGGTCTACAGAAGACAGTTCAAACCAAACAAAGCACATGTTAATATAAAACAAGCATCTACAGAAGACAGTTCAAACCAAACAAAGTACATGTTAATATAAAACAAGCATCTACTGAAAACAGTTCAAACCAAACAAAGTACATGTTAATATAAAACAAGGGTCTACAGAAGACAGTTCAAACCAAACAAAGTACATGTTAATATAAAACAAGCATCTACAGAAAACAGTTCAAACCAAACAAAGTACATGTTAATATAAAACAAAGGTCTACTGAAAACAGTTCAAACCAAACTTAGTGCATGTTAATATAAAACAAGGGTCTACTGAAAACAGTTCAAACCAAACTTAGTACATGTTAATATAAAACAAGCATCTGCAGAAGACAGTTCAAACCAAACAAAGTACATGTTAATATAAAACAAAGGTCTACTGAAAACAGTTCAAACCAAACTTAGTACATGTTAATATAAAACAAGCATCTACAGAAGACAGTTCAAACCAAACAAAGTACATGTTAATATAAAACAGGGTCTACTGAAAACAGTTCAAACCAAACTTAGTACATGTTAATATAAAACAAGGGTCTACTGAAAACAGTTCAAACCAAACTTAGTACATGTTAATATAAAACAAACATCTAGAGAAGACAGTTCAAACCAAACAAAGTACATGTTAATATAAAACAAGGGTCTACTGAAAACAGTTCAAACCAAACTTAGTACATGTTAATATAAAACAAGGGTCTACAGAAAACAGTTCAAACCAAACTTAGTACATGTTAATATAAAACAAGGGTCTACAGAAAACAGTTCAAACCAAACTTAGTACATGTTAATATAAAACAAGCATCTACAAAAGACAGTTCAAACCAAACAAAGTACATGTTAATATAAAACAAGCATCTACAAAAGACAGTTCAAACCAAACTTAGTACATGTCAATATAAAACAAGGGTCTACAGAAGACAGTTCAAACCAAACTTAGTACATGTTAATATAAAACAAGGGTCTACTGAAAACAGTTCAAACCAAACTTAGTACATGTTAATATAAAACAAGGGTCTACAGAAAACAGTTCAAACCAAACTTAGTACATGTTAATATAAAACAAGCATCTACAGAAGACAGTTCAAACCAAACAAAGTTCATGTTAATATAAAACAAGGGTCTACTGAAAACAGTTCAAACCAAACAAAGTACATGTTAATATAAAACAAGCATCTACAGAAGACAGTTCAAACCAAACTTAGTACATGTTAATATAAAACAAGCATCTACAGAAGACAGTTCAAACCAAACAAAGTACATGTTAATATAAAACAAGGGTCTACTGAAAACAGTTCAAACCAAACTTAGTACATGTTAATATAAAACAAGCATCTACAGAAGACAGTTCAAACCAAACAAAGTACATGTTAATATAAAACAAGCATCTACAGAAGACAGTTCAAACCAAACAAAGTACATGTTAATATAAAACAAGCATCTACAGAAGACAGTTCAAACCAAACAAAGTACATGTTAATATAAAATAAGCATCTACAGAAGACAGTTCAAACCAAACAAAGTACATGTTAATATAAAACAAGCATCTACAGAAGACAGTTCAAACCAAACAAAGTACATGTTAATATAAAACAAGGGTCTACTGAAAACAGTTCAAACCAAACAAAGTACATGTTAATATAAAACAAGCATCTACAGAAGACAGTTCAAACCAAACTTAGTACATGTTAATATAAAACAAACATCTACAGAAAACAGTTCAAACCAAACAAAGTACATGTTAATATAAAACAAGCATCTACAGAAGACAGTTCAAACCAAACAAAGTACATGTTAATATAAAACAAGGGTCTACTGAAAACAGTTCAAACCAAACTTAGTACATGTTAATATAAAACAAACATCTACAAAAGACAGTTCAAACCAAACAAAGTACATGTTAATATAAAACAAGCATCTACAAAAGACAGTTCAAACCAAACAAAGTACATGTTAATATAAAACAAGCATCTACAAAAGACAGTTCAAACCAAACAAAGTACATGTCAATATAAAACAAGGGTATACTGAAAACAGTTCAAACCAAACTTAGTACATGTTAATATAAAACAAACATCTACAAAAGACAGTTCAAACCAAACTTAGTACATGTTAATATAAAACAAGCATCTACAAAAGACAGTTCAAACCAAACAAAGTACATGTCAATATAAAACAAGGGTCTACCGAAAACAGTTCAAACCAAACTTAGTACATGTTAATATAAAACAAGCATCTACAAAAGACAGTTCAAACCAAACAAAGTACATGTCAATATAAAACAAGGGTCTACCAAAAACAGTTCAAACAAAACAAAGTACAAGTTAATATAAAACAAGGGTCTACAGAAGATGGTACAAGTCAAACAATATTTACATACACATAAAACTTTCTTACACACAATGTACATCAACATAAAACAAACTTTAAACTGTACATAAACAGCAATAAAACAAAACTATGCTTCTTGTATGAATAACATACATGTAACACACAAACAGAAAATAAATATTAGATACAAAACATAGAAGCAACGTTTTTGGATCAAATACAATAAACACAAGTTTTAATTACCAACAGTAGATCAACAGAGAACACAGAGACACACACAGCAACCATTCCTTCTAATGTAAACACAATCCTCCACACATATTTAAGAATACTTACTTCATATGAGCTCCCTGTTTCCCCAACATTAAAGATCTGAGGATGTGAGAACAATCTTTAACTATGAATCATAAACCGAGACAAAGCTGACGAATTACATGAGAGAACCGTTGAAAGATAAGTGGAGAGAAGATAAAGTTTCCTTGCATACAAAGCTTAACCACTTAGATTTAACTTTCCACACAAGATAATTAGATTGTTTTTATTTAGTAAGGAACTACAGAAGTACTATTTTTGGAACACTTTGAAATGACCCACTTCCATTAAATTTCTGTCCAAACTTAATTTTCCCTCCCTTTTAAGGGAACTTTATACAATATAGTTACTAATTCCTCTTTCTTTGAACTGTATAGAACACTCAAACAAAATCCACCAATACAGTTTAATTACTGTTAAATCTTATGTAGTAGCTAACAATCAATCCTTGTTTAGAAACGTCTTACAAACTCTTAATGGAATACACTTCAATTCTGTTGTATGCACTTAAGTTTAGTATTGCTGCTTTTTGTGTTCCATAACATTCTTACCATGTTGCTAAACAATACCTGATAATTAGTTAGAATTTACTTAGATCAACAATTAATTAAAAAATTAAAATATTGGTAGTTTACTTCATAACTAAGAATATTAAAATCTAGAGTTTTACATGAGAACTAATAAATGACGTGTTAAAATTTGAATGCAAAATATTCAAACTATCTCAGAAGTTTTCCACTGAATTGCTCAAGTTTGTAACTTCAGGCATCTTGCACCCATGGAATCAACTTTTAACTCACACAATGATATCTGTACCACATTTTAACATTTTTTACAAATTTTCTCCACTAAAATAATAAACAACTTAAGTGCTAAAATTTGAGTTCCATTTCTAGACTAAATACAAGGGTAAAAGTTGTTATAAGTACCACCAGGCCAGTTAAACTAGAGAATTTACATAATTCTCTTGTAGTGGCATGTGCGTATGTGTACACGTACATTATTTGAGGATTTAATGACCTTTTTAATGAACTGTTTTCATAACTGTCTCCATCTTGCAAATTAAAAATTATTTTTAATGTTTCTACTGCAATGCTGACCATTTGAACATTAAATAGACCATGATACAAAGAACAGAATATTTAAGTAGAATAATAAATAAAACATGAAAACCTTGCTATATTATTTTACTTTAGTATACACAGTACACAAGGGTGTACTTTTACTACATTAAGGTCAGTCTGTTCACGTCTACTTTAATTTGAGTTGAACCATTGGAAAATATGTTCCGAAACAAATTAACCAAACGTACACAGGATCAGACCAACCACGTACTACTGATTATAACTACCAAGGTATAATGTTTATCTACACAAAAGGTGTTACAAAGGTACTTGTACCCATGACACGTCTGTAAACCGATGGCATCTGTCTGATTCAAACTCCCACAAGTGTCAGAGGTCAAGTATGTTCACATGAAGAATGATACTTCTATCCATTGTTCATATAACCTCTGAAACTTTAACCTATACATTTTGCAGTATCATTGTGTATTGTATCTGGTATCTTCTCTCTTCTACTATATAATCTGCCACTGAATCTAACAGTTGATAAATCAAGTATATAACACGAATGATTGTCCCATCATTGGTACAGCAGAAAGTCTACAGATTTACAATGCTAAAATCATGGGTTTGATTTCCCTCGGTAGATTTAGCAGATAGCCCGATGTGGCTTCGCTACAAGAAAACACACACATAATATGAATGATACATTGTAAAAACTTCTAACATGGACACCTTGGCCCCTACCAGTGCACACAGGTTTAATAAATGCTTTATTAAATATAATACACAGCAAAATAATCATAACTGTAATAAGAAACCAAGACATGATGAACAAAACGTAACCAATGCATGAATACCTGTCACATCAGTTACACAAGAAATACCAAATGTAAACCTATAATTTACCTAATGGTATATCATTAAGTTTTATTACTTATTATTAACTTACAGATACATGTTTAATCTCTAAGTAAATAACTATGGAAACCTCACTGATAAACCTTCCACTGTTTTGTACTTTAGTGATGGGTACATTATCCTAGTTTCAAACTGTATATATTAATTCTTAAGGGTGTAATAAAAACTCCAACTTTTTTGAAATAAAGAATATGAAGGCAAACCTTTCAAATTTAACTGTCTTACATACAAGGTTATAGCATGAAGAAATTAGACCAAAATTTTGTAAGTACATCTCTCACTTGTAAATACTCACTTTGATAAGTTCTCGACAAAATAACCTTTACGTAACTGACGAGACGACCCCTTTTCCAACGTCATTGCCTGATGGCCAAGCTGAGCTACTTGTAACCAATCCATTCTCTGATTACCGGAACAACAACAACAAGACGAAACTTGCACGTACCAAAAAATAAGAATATATATACAATTAAAAAATAAAATACGTCCACGAATACAATTTATCTACCTATAAACTGCCCCTACTCAACGCTACTAAACAATTTGCTTTCGTTTTCAAGGGATCACATCGTTCGTCACGATTACACAATTTTTACAAACAAACAAAAAAACTTACTGTTGTAGGAAAAGTAAAATGTATTCCAACAGTTGTGGGAAGAATATACACACCTACTTAAACTAAAAAGAATACATACAAGTTCTGGATAGTTGTGAGTATCGCTTTGAAAATAATTCTGAACGACAGGTTGAAATTTAATTTAAAACGTGAACATAAAACCTTTCACTGAAACACGTTCCCGTGTTTATTACAGCAATAATACGTTAATATACATCAGTCTAACGTACACTCAAGTTTAGACTTACACGACCGTAAATTTTTATACAGGCTGTACTGTCTTTACTTGCAACAAATTTACAGGTTAAGCTACCACACGAAGTAAACGTTTAAATTATTTTACGTGTATTCTCCGAAACGACTGAGCCCTGGTATAAGTACCTCACCTTACATTAAAGTTACGTATAGAATGAGTGGCTGGCAAGCGCTAACCACCACGAATCTTCCACAACTATGTAATCATAGGTTTTATTTATAGAACAAAAAACATTATTTACGACAGCTGTACGCTGACAGCTAGAAAAAACCTTGTTTTCAGGTGTTCAGCTAACCCGCCAACCTATTTGAGAAAGTCCTACCATACCTGCGTGCCTAATTTTCACTTCGTATACGACGTTCTGAGAAGCATCTCCAAACCTCCCTCAATATTATCCAAAATTACGTCACGTCCTCACACGAAAACTGTAGCGCCGATGCAGCGACGTCTGGCTGTTTCGCAGTGCGGCAGTTCAAAGTACCCATTAAGTGGGCAATTTCGTCCATTTTAAACTATTTAGCTAGTTTCTAGTAATTACTGCAGTTTTTAATAACAGTGTAGACTAAAATGCATTATGTACATAATAGCCTGCATATCTACAACTTGTAGATATGCCAACTACCAACAGTTTTTGTATGTTCTTTTAGTGTAAGGATATACTGTCTTAACTTTTTGCCTATAAAACATCTAGGTGGCATATAATAAATTGCCTCCCCTTCTACACCAGAAGTAAACACTACAGCAAACCCACACATATACGGCTTGTTTTCAACTGATTTTTGAGAATTTTCTGCTGATCATTCTCACAATATCTGAAAACTGTGCTGTTTGTTTGTTTTCAGCGAGTTTCTTCAACAATAATTTAAGTGTTAACACTTAACTCAAACGAGTAATTGTTGCTATAAGTTACGGGGAATATATACAGCCTGGTACGTTTTGTAATACTCTTATAAACTGAAATATATTTACACTCAAGGATATATTGGATGTACGATATCATCTTTAGAAAGAACTAAGTACACAACAATTTTGTATTGTGTGACCAAATAGTTACGTCTAACCCAGGGATGGCCAAACTTGCTTGTTATTGTTACAATTTGAATAGGAATACATTATAAACTGTGGTTGAAGGAAGAAATAGGTTAAGTCAGCTAAACAGCGTATTGTATCTAACAATACAACTGATAGGATTTTGAATAGCATCTATTAGAAAAACTGAATACAAGACAATGGATATTATTGCTACCTGTATTGACAACTTGTAAGGCGTTAATTAGAGTATTGAGGAATGGAGCACAAACTGAACACAAGAAGGACATTGAATTGTGGGAGAGGGTTCAAATAAAAGACACAAGGATTACATCTGGATGGTGAGAATGTCCTGTGAGGAGAAACTAAATTCTCTAAACTTGTTTTTGCTAGAGAGAAGGTTCAGAGGGGATTTGGTTGAGGTGTACAAGGTTATTTGTTTGTTTGTTTTGAATTTCGCGCAAAGCTACACAAGGGCTATCTGAGCTAGCCGTCCCTAATTTAGCAGTGTAAGACTAAAGGGAAGGCAGCTAGTCATCACCACCCACTGCCAACTCTCGGGCTACTCTTTTACCAATGAAGAGTGGAATTGACCGTCACATTATAACGCCCCCACGGCTGAAAGGGCGAGTATGTTTGGTGCGACCAGGATTCGAACCCGCAACCCTCGAATTACGAGTCAAACGCCTTAACACACTTGGCCATGCCGAGCTGCATATAAGATTATTTGGGTTATTTATGGTATTAATAAAATAAATCCATCTATTTTCTTGTGTATTTAACAGTGAAAACAATAGGACAAGAAATAATAAATTCATATTTTGGCAGCATAGGAGTTTTCTACAGTTTAGACAATATTACTTTTCAAACAAGATGGCTAGCTTTTGAAATAAGTAGCCTTCCAGAGTCCACAAATATTACGTCTCGTTATTGTAAGAAAAGAGAAAACAAAAACTAAAAAATATTGTGCCTCAAACTTTGAAGCTGTAGCCTAATTATAAGAGTAACTGTCAAACCATACTATTTGACTGGACTAATCCAAGAGTTGGTGGTAGGTACTGTTGACTAACTGCCTTCTCTGTTATCTCTCAGTACAAAATTAGGGGTACTTTTTGCCCAGAGGTGCCCAAACTTGCTTAATGTAAGTACCATATACGATAAACTTCAGATGTTTGAGAGCCACAAGACATGAACAAATATTACACACAAGTTTTTATTGTTACATTTTATTACCTAAATTTTATATAAATATTAAGAAATACATGTATGTAATAATATTTATTGATGTATGTTGTTTTAAACTGTTAATTTGTATTAGTTATAATAAATCACAAAGTACACATATATACACCAAATGTTTTAAAATCCTGGCTGAATTATTGTTTTAACTATATTGAGTGTATTTAATACGATAAACTACGGAAACATCTAAGACAAATATACAAATTTGCATTTCATTAACATTAAATGAGACTGCAAAAATAAAAGTGGTGAAAACAGATATTTTTAATGATATTTATTTGTCTTAGTAAATATCTGGTCAAAACACGGAGGAAAATATGTAAAACAATAAAACTAGAGATATTTTATCTTGATACCACCTTACAAAATTTTAGTCTTGTCACAATATTTTTTTGACACAAACAAGCATTGATACAATTATCAGGCTATTTTTTACTGCTAGTAGAAGTCATGTAAATTTCCATCTTGGTTGTGAGTCGTTGAAATTCAGGCTGATATGTTGTCAAGGCTGTACAAATTAGTCTGGTCAGGTGTTGATTTGTAACGATGGCACGATGCTTCAACTTCACAAACCTCATTACAGAGTACAGTGATTCACAGCAATATGTTGTGCTGAAAACTGAGGTGAGTTGCACAGTGCTTTTCTTCAGTTCAGGATATTTTCATTCTGGAACTTGCTTCCAGAACTCAACTGTAGAATGGGATTTATGGATCATCTTTAGACCCAGGTCCTCCTGTAGTTCTATTAGTTCCATTTCCACAGTAGATGATTCTGTAACCAGAGGTTCGAGAATTGGACAACCATCAGTAATCACATAAACCATGAATGGATTTACAACAAAAGCAAAGCTGTGCTTCAGCAAGTTCTCAAACCTGTCTGGGAAATTATCAAGCAGTCCTTGTAATTTATCTTTGTATTCTTCCAGTTTATGATCTTTTATTTCAATATCAGAGAATGTATTTACCCTCCTTTTGAGATTGGCAAAGTAACTGAAAATTCTTGACAATATGTCTCTTTGAAAAATTCTTATTTTATTCCGAAAGCTGAAAATTGTCCAAGTAAGATAAGAAACAATCTTATCCTTCCCCTGGAGTGCCAAGTTGAGAGTCTGCAGATGATTTATTACATCAGTAAGGAACATTAGATCTTGCATCCATTCATCATTTCCCAGTTGAGGATACAATCGTTTCTTTTCTTCAAGAAAAGTAATAATTGTCTCATACAGATCCACAAACCTATGTAAGACATTCCTGGTTGACAGCCACCTCACAATGCAAAAGAAAGAGACATCACTGGGTTTATCTTCAAGTTACAGTTCTTCAATAGAATTTTTGAACTCTTGGTGGATCTTCCCATTTAAACATATTAAATTGATAATTTCAAGAACGAATTTCATAACATCTTCATACTTGAAGTATATGGCTGCCGGGTGTTCATGATGAATAATGCAATGAACAGGGAGAAACTCTGTAAAGCTGGAATCACTTTTCATAAGTACAATTAATCCTGCATTTTTTTCCACCATTGCAGATGTTACATCTTTTGCAACACTGACAAGTTTATCCAGTGGAACATCAGTATATGTTAAGGCTCCATCAAGCGCATTTTTAATGTCAACACCATGAATTCTTTCTTTTAGTGCCACAAAGTCTAACATCTCTTCTTTCACAGTTACATCAGAGGAAACATGATGAATAAATACCGCCAGTTGTGGGCTGTCTTGCATGTCTGTAGATTCATCAAGCAAGGGCTAAGCTGAATGTGAGGGAATTCTTTAAATCACTTTGCATTTTGTATGCAACATCAGCACTGATCTGGGTAATACGTGAAGCTACTGTTTGTGCTATTAGTCGCTAAAGTTTTGTGTTATTTGAATCTAACACTGCAACAACTTCAGCTATATTTTTCTAAACAAATTCACCATCAGATTGTGGGTGTTTAGCACGAGCAATATTCAATGATATAACAAAAGTAGCTTCATATATACGAAAAAAAACAGCTCGTTTGGGTTGAGAAAATATTTTACGTAGAGGAGCGAACAATGTTTCAACCTTCTTCGGTCATCGTCAGGTTCACAAAGAAAGAGGTAACTGACCGGAAGATGACCACATGTTTGAAAGGGGTTGTGTAACTGAGTGTTGGAATGTAGAGGGCAGTATTAGATGTTTGAATATATAATTTTATTTATTTTATTATATTAATACAGGTATAAAGGTGGTTTATTTTGGGTTTAAGTTGTTGTATAAGTAAGACTTCTTTAATTTTACGTTTGTTTATGTTTGTTTCTTTATTTAGTATTTGAGTGTTTTCTACGGTTGTGTTTATTTGACTTGCAGTGTTCGAAAATGTGTGAAGGTGACTTTTTATGTTTTTTGAATCTGGTTTCCATTTTTCTACTTGTTTCTCCAATATAGAAATTGTGGCAATTATCACATTGTATTTTATAAATATTGTTGGTGTGGTGTTTGTCACGTATCGTGGTTTGTAGAGAGCAGATATTTTATAAATAAAACCGATGTGAGAAAAGTCTTAAGTATTTCTTTATTATGCAAAGTATGAAGTATGGATGTGTCTGTGACGGCAACCAACTCCGCACCTGGTAAAAGTTAGAACAAAATTAACATCTTAATAACCTTTCCTGATACAAATGTAGTGATATTTTTGGAAAAGAACCATGTGTTATAAAGTATATCCACTGATAGCAGTATGAAACCAGTGTTATGTGATTGTCACAGTACAAAGAGAACAGTTTGTATCATAAACACTTAACATGTAAAGGAACTCTGTAGCTTTCTACTTTATATCTCTAGCAATTTATGATGACAAGAAACCCTCATAAAGTAAAAGCGTATTCTAAAGTTGGCTGGAACAGTTATTAAAACTTTAAAATATAGTACAGAACGTTTCAGCCTTCTTAGGTCATTTTCAGGTTAACAAAGAGAGTTTGCAAATCAAAATTCATTCAGTTTTGTTGTTGTTTGTATCAGGTTGAAACTTGAAATAACATTAACTTCCTTGTTTAAAACATAAAAGGAACAAACGAAAACTATCGCATTTTACAAAGTTATGCTATAAACAATAGGTCAATATCTTCCCATTGTTTTCGCTTTTTAATATTCTGTATAACTGATTCCAGGGACTCTTCACCTCTAGGTCAGTATTTTGATTCCATGGTTAACCTTTAACCAACAGGATTCTTCATCACCACCTTCAAGTTCACTCAACATGAGAAGTGTTAATAAAGTATCTAATTTGTTATTTTCTTACCTTTCAGTGGCTGGGATTGGACTTCAAGTAGGGAAGATACTTCACATGGACAGAGTTCCCAATACTGTCTCTAATACAGAGCTTCAGAGACGGTTATTTCCAGTGTTTCTTGTTCACACCTGCTACATAAAATGATAATAAACCAAGTATAATATTCATTTCTTCAACGTAAGTAATACAAACCATAAAAATACAACACAGTACAAGGATTATATAAAAAATGTACAAATTTAAAAAAAATAATAAATTCAATTGGAGATTTTATCCATCAGTTTTTAATTTATCCTGACTAATTGCACAGTAGTACTTGAAGATGTTTTAGCTCTGCTCGAGTATCATCAAACCATAAACAATATAAAACTAATCAGTTACTTTACATGTCTATCCTTTCATTCACAATGTCTGTCAGTTCTGATATTCTTTGAGAAGCTACTCTAAGAAATTTCACAATCTATAAACAGAGGGAATCAATAACATATATATAGTTCAGTATTATAATAACTGTATTCTTCTGTCAAGCTTGTACACTTAACTAAATCAAGATTAACAAGTCTTAACCAACAAGTGTAATATTTGATCAGCTTCGTGCATCATTTAATATTTACAATTGTGAATCTCCCTCCTATGAATGTAGAATAAGTTATCTAATACTTAGATATTTATAACATCTAATATTGTACCTAGACATCTAATAATAGACCTAGACATTAAAAAAGGAAAAACTGTACACTCTATTCAGAAAACAAACATCAAAAGAAGGATAAAATCGTTATTATTGTTTTCTGAACATAACATAGGCACAAAAACAAAATATACAAGACTATAGTCAGGCCATAAGAATTAAACCACCATAAATTAGTTAAATAGAACAAAATTACACATGCTAAGCTTGGGTCTTTCTTAAATTACTGCAGTCAAAACTTTGATTGATATAATAAAATAATAAAGTAATTTATGTACAAAATGTACTGTGTAACATATACAGAAGTGGTTACTACTCAACTTGTAATGATTATGTCCAAACCATGTACCTGTCCATATGTACTGCTAAGAAAGTGGCCAGTACACCAGTCTGAATGCTCAGGGTGTGAAAATAAATATAATTACATGCATTAGTAAATTAAACAAATCTTGTGTCAATTATTATTCCCACCTTTGGTAACTAGAAAAATCTTCTCTCCATTTATAAATCTCACCATGTTATTGTTAGATCCTGGTTGGAATCAGCAGTACCCTCTGGTGATGTATCTGGATTAGAAATCTTGCTGGAGATGCTTCAATAGTCCAGGTCCTTCACTGAGATTCAGTTGTTATCTGAGCAAAACAGTAAAATAATCATTTTAATTTTTATCATTGTTTACAAAAGATTTTAATGTCAAATAACAGTTTCATTTTGTCAGTTTGAAAAATAACCAACTACACATAACTTCTCGAAAACATCAAAGCCATATAATTACTTTCATCTTATACTCAGAATAAAATTTTGCACATTATGGGACTTTATAATAATCAAATTTAAAATAACTTTCTAGAACAAGAACATAAAATGCAGTATTTAGAACAAAGTAAGAGATAAAACACATTTTATGGTGACAACTACAGAGATGCCAACCATTACGATTTGAGCGTAATCATTATAATTTTGGTGTGTACATTATGACTATACACTCATACAGACAAATATTATGACTTGTTGCAACTCCCAAATTATTATATATTATATAGACCTATACAATAAAGTGATAAATTGTTCCCCCAGGGCTTGAAACGGGTGAAAAGAAAATTTCTCGTGAGATACATATAAATTTTGATAATAAATAAGACATAGTCCAAATGGCTACTTGTGATAATCATGTTTGTGCTTGAAATAATAAAAAATATTTGTATCTCCGATGTCTACCAATAGTTTGAGTGTGGTGCTTCTCCATACTTGGTACGTGAGGGAATCCATAGTTACGTCATCAGTGCTTTTCAGCTAATCAGCGCTCGCATAGATGGGTATTTTTTGTTTTCTAAGCGACATAGAAACACCAATTGCGATCATTCACAAAATGGAAAAAGAGAGGCCTCGTTCACCAGATTGTCTTGTTTTTGGCAAATCTAAAAGGACTAAAACTGTGAATCAAAAACTTAGGAAAGAGTATAGTGCAAAATATCTGGTCATTGCATCAAAAGTCACTGACAGTCATGCATTTTGTACAGTTTGTCACATCAATTTGTCTGTGGTGCATGGCGGGATAAACGATTGTTCCAGACATACAAAATCAGCATCTCACCAACAAAAGGCTGAGGTGAAGACAAAAACAATGCAGAAAACGAAATTTATGAGTAAGAATTCAGAATATGAAAAAGAATTTTAAAATAATTTTTTTAAATTTATTTATTAAATACACAAAACACAGTCATAAATGAGACATCTATAGCAGTAATAAATAATAATAGTTATAATAATAATAATAATATAATAATAAACAGCTTAGAGACATTGGTCAGGCCTAGTAGCCGCAAATGATAATGGGCTCTGTCTACAATCATTACGCTTAGTCATTTGAAATAGTTGGCATCTCTGAAACTATGCAAGGTCATATTTAGATTAACATCCAAACAATCAGGCTATGCCAGTAAATTTTGAACAGAAGAAATTAAAAGAAACTTACACAGTTCTCTAAAGATGTTATAATTTTATTGTACAGATCACTGGTTAGGTCACATTTGGAATACTGTGTTTAGCCTTGGGCTCCTTACCAAAGGAAGAATATTGAATTGTTGGAAAGGGTACAGACAAGTTTCTAAAGTGGTGCATGTGGTGGAGGGATTGTTATATGGCTGAAATCTCTCACACTGTTTTCTCATGAAAAACGTTAAAGGAGATCTGAGGTGTTTAACATTGTAACAAGAACTGTATTGATACATTATTTTTTTCATATGTAACAGTGAAAACAGTTGGACTAGGAGACAATATAAATTTTTGAAAGGTAGAAGTTATCTTCAGGTAACAGTTTTTATTTTTCTAACAGGCTGATTGGCCTTTGGAATGGGTTGCCTTCAGATGTTGTAGAGATAGTAAATTTAAAACAATTTAAGAAAAAGCTTAAAAAGTACATTTATGTTAAGGGCTGGTTTTAAAATGTTATTTATTTTTTAAAATTATTTTAAATTTAAAGAATGGAACAGCCAAAATAGACCAATAGGTCCCATGCTGTGACAAAATCTTGCATTAAATGAAAAACACAATAAAAAAAAGAAGAACAGAAAGCCTTAAAACTCTGCTTTTAAACATAATACACTGAGAAAATGTGCTACAAGCCAAAACGAAACCACTCAAATATTGACAACACTAATAATAGAATATGACCATATATAATACTGATAAAACTTATCTGTTAACTTCAGTGAGGACGTGATTGCCACTGCATCTACCTCTGTTAACACCAACATTAGACAACTGTCTTATAGCTGACAATTTCACATATTGTTACAGCTGCATTTTCCAGAGACCAATCATGTGCTTTAAGTATACTGAGGAGAATTAGAAAAATAGTCAACTATCAAGTACTCCAATTACTTCAAATTCTCCTTACTACATGTCCTTCAATAGGGTGGTAATTTGAATCAATCTATATCTAATTATTTAGGGGCGTGTGAAAAAGTGATAAGTACATAAAATTATGTATAAAATGAAGGAGGGGGGTAGTCCATGGAAGATAAGAGAAACATAAAGAAGTAGCAACAACTGAGAGATATAGCCCAGTAAAGATATAGCTTACCTATCTCCACCTGCACCTATAGTTATATATTTTTCCCTAGATGACATACTGATGTTCCAGTCTTCTTGTTTATCTTGTGTCTTTCACCCTTCACCATCTCCGTTTCAACACATTTCCACTTATGCTGACCTAACAGCTAACAACACACCCATTACTTGCAGTCTCACAAGCCACATCAGGCTTTATACGGTACGTAATTAATGATTTGAAGTGAATTTTACAAACACAATTAACAGTTTTACTAACATATTTAAGAACAGTACTGATTTGAAAGGCCTGAACTTCAGAACTGACACGTGCAAAATCAATGTTGTTAATGGTTATTCTTAATGTATTAAAGCTAAGTTCTTTAGCAAAAAGAAAAAAATTCTACCAATTATTTAGTTTTTAAAGAATTATATTTATGTCAAAAGTTACTTACAGGTTAACTTGTATTTTCTTCAACTTTAAAGGGAAATATTTTCCTTATTATGTGCACTTACAGTGAATATTTTTTTTTTTCTGGTTTGGGTATGACTAATAGAACTTGTGTTACCTTTGAAAGACAAAGTATTTTCATAACAGTTACAAAAATTAAACTTACACAAATATTATAGTTTTCAAATTAACACTTATTTCAGAGAAAGATACAATCATCATTAGAAAACATTTTCATAAGTCCTAGTTTTTGTGCCTGTTAAGAAAAACATATATAGAAATAAACATTATTTCAATGGTAACATATTGAAATAAAATTTGTTTACAAAGTTCCAAAATAAAAGAACAATTATGCTAGAAAGATTAGAGAGAAAAGTGTACACAAACATGAAAGAAACTAAAGACATATTTTATAAGAAATCAAGTACCTCAGGTGAACACCCAATCTTTGATGTTTCCCAAAACACTCCAACCGGATCAGCATTACGTAAATGGTTACAAGCCCCACAATCAAGGAAGTTAATATTAATTTTAGCACATTCAGTAACAAATGAAATTCATAAAATTATTCAGAAAACCATTTTTTTCAATCTAAATAATGAAGGTTTAGAAATGAAACTTTGCTTTTCTATGATGAGATCCTGGATCAGCCACGATTCTTTCTTATGCCATTTGATTTCCTATATATTCACAGAAACTTAACTATAAGGAAAAACCAATATTTACAATCAATAATTAGTTCTAACTGATCTCAGGATATTTATCACTTG
Source organism: Tachypleus tridentatus (assembly GCF_004210375.1). Lineage (NCBI taxonomy): Eukaryota > Metazoa > Arthropoda > Merostomata > Xiphosura > Limulidae > Tachypleus > Tachypleus tridentatus. The sequence goes on from NC_134830.1 coordinate 150,521,871, forward strand.
GAAAACATACTGCAAAATAACTTGGAAATTTTGAAATTCCATTACAAACCTGACTGAAAATTTGGTAGATGCAAGAATAGTCCCCATTCCTGATATGAAAACATATGTTTAGAATTTCTTAATAAGAAACTTTTCAGTTTCACGGAAAGCAGAGATAAGTAAAATATAATTGGGAAAAACATTATATGTGGAAACTAAAAAGCTACATAGTTGAAGCAACTTTAAAACATAATTCATTAGTATCTGTACACACACACAGCATTATATTATTTCTGGTTATTTCCCTTCTTTAAGAATCTCTGACACATAATCTAAGTTTTTTATCTAACTTTTTGTCTCAGAACATGCTTGAAAATTAAACCTGGTCTAGTTTCATGATTCTGGAAAGGTCAACATATAATGCACAACAAACATGAAATCCATTCATTCCACAAAATACCACATTACAACATTACAAGCTTCCTTGGAATAATTACTGCATGATAGTGCTCAAAATAATTACAATACACAACACTAATAATCCTACATAACCCTAACATTTCATGAAAGTGTAAGACCAACCTACACAATATAAATAAAATACATACCAAAACAACTGAAAGCAAAGTCAGTTGGTTATATGTACAAAAAAAAAAGTATATTTAAAATGTGATCCGTTTACGGAAAAAAGTTTTATTCCTCCAAACTATTGGGCATAAACTGGTTGAATAAATCACATTTTCAGGTTAAACATATTACTTTCTCAATTAAAAACAAAAAACTAACAGGAATATGGTTAGGAAGTTGTGAAATATTAAAAAGTAACATATCAGGTCATCTCATAAGTAATGTCCGACACTTTAATACAGAACATGCATAATCAGTTCTTTGTAGAAGGCTTTAATGACTAAAATACGTAGTAGGACGTGTATAAAAATGTTCAGACAAATAGAAGAAACTAACCCAACTCCACTTTTTCAGATTATTTACCAAATAAATCCTTATGAAGATGGACGTGTCAGAGAAGCACATTAGGAATATAATGTTTTACGAGTTTAAAAAAGGCAATAGAGGAGCAGAAACTACACGAAACATTCAAGGTGTTTATGGTGCGGAGTCTCTCAATGAAAGAAAATGTCGAAGGTGGTTTCAGAAGTTCAGATCAGGTGACTACAGATTAAGTGATGCGTCACGTTCAGGTCATCCTGTTGAGTTTAATGATGACTTGTTGCTGGCTGCACTTGATGAAGATTGTGCTGTAACAGTTGAAGAACTGGCACAGAAGCTTAATTCAATCCATTCAACAGTTCACTATCATCTGTAACAGCTTGGAAAGATGTCAAAACTTGTGAAATAGGTCTCCGATGATTTGACAAAAGCTAACCTTAGAGCAATTCTCATGAATGTAACTCACCTTTTTTGGACAGGTTAGTGACTGGAGATAAAAAAAATGGACATTTTATAAGAACGTTAAGTGCCATAAACAATGGCTCAGTGCAGGTAAACTGGATAAAGCACAGCCCACAATGGACCTCCACCCTATTAAAGTCTTGCTAAGCATTTGGTGAGATATTGTTGGTGTGATCCACTTTGAGTTTCTGCCACTCAATGTAACGATTACATCGGACTTCTATTGTCAACAGTTAGAGCGTTTGAATGTTGTACTGAAAGAAAAGAGCCCTGCTTTGATCAATCATAAAGGTGTTGTGTTACACCAGGATAATGCACGGCCCCATACAGCAAGGATCACATCTGTAAAGATTGAAGAGCTAGACTGGGAAAAACTTCCACATCCTCCTTACTCTCCAGACCTTGTCCCATCTGATTATCATCCATTCCGAAGTTTGCAGAACTATCTTGATGTAAAATAGCTTGGAAACATGAAGTTGTCAAAACTGCCTTCTCTTCATTATTTTCCTCCAAACTCCAAGAATTTTATAGAAGTGGCATTCAGAAGCTTGTGGCAGGAAGCAATTAATAATAATGGAATACACATTATTGATAAAATAACACTTAGAGCGATTGAAATCCTTTCTCTTTTTCTGAACCTAAAATCGGACGTTGCTTGAGGTATGACCTGATAATTAAAATTCATACCCAGCGTCTTACGTTTCTTAGCGTTACATTTACGTCGATCATCTAATGTAAACTAAACGTACGAAATACTAAACGTTAATTTTAAGCTAAAAATAGTAAAAAATACTTACTAGTCTACTTAACATTTTAGAAACAGTATATATTGACACTACAGAATCTAAAGCTCATAATCCTGTTCTAATGTTTCTATTTCATGACGTCGTTATCTTGTGCAAATTACACTACAAATTTTCCCTCTAACGACAAAATAAAGTCATAAACAGATTTAGAAAATAATATAAAATAGTTACTTAAGTCTAAGCTTAAATTTCAATTCAAAATCAAATAAACTATAGTATCGTTAAGTATTTTTAATAGTATTGCTTAATTACCATTTCAATTCCAATTAAGAAAATAATAATTTTTTTTTTTCATTTTTGCAAATAAGATAATGTTGATCGCAACTACTACGTTATACAGAGGTGGCACATGTTGTATTAAAATTATTTTAGAGCCATGTGGTTAAGGCACTCGACTCGTAATCCGAGGTTCGAATCTCCGTCACACCAAACATGCTCGTCCTTTCAGCCGCTTGGACGTTATAAAGTAGTGGTCAATCCCACCATTCGTTGGTAAAAGAGCTGCCCAAGATTTGGCGGTAGGTGATGATGACTAGCTGCTTTCCCTCTAGTCTTACACTGTTAAATTAGGACAGCTAGCGCAGATAGTCCTCCTATAGCTTTGCGCGAATGGCCCGGCATGGCCAAGCGTGTTAAGGCGTGCGACTCGTAATCTGAGGGTCGCGAGTTCGCATCCCCGTCGGGCCAAACATGCTCGCCCTTTCACCCGTGTGGGCGTTATAATGTGACGGTCAATCCCACTATTCGTTGGTAAAAGAGTAGCGGTGGGTGAAGATGACTAGCTGCCTTTCCTCTAGTCTTGCACTGCTAAATTAGGGACGGCTAACACAGATAGCCCTCGAGTAGCTTTGTGCGAAATTAAAAAAAACAACAAACAAAACAAGCTTTGCGCGAAATTCAAAACAAAACAAAACCAATATCATTACGTCCAATCATAATCCTCTGATGAAAAAAATAGCTCTCCAGCGTATTTTGCATTGCAAAAAGCTTCGAGGTAAGATTATCATATCCAAAACACACATTCCTCTCCTTATAATTTTTCCATAACCTATCTTATGGAACTTATCATTTTCATCACAATATAGTTGAAACCGTAACTTCCAGATAACACCAAAATGACCGCTAAAGTATAGTACTGTCGACTGTCTTCTCTAATGTGCAGTATTACAGTAGTATCTTCCCGAGAAGAATAGGTGTTTTCTATAAGAGAACAACAAAGGAACATAAATAACAAGAACAAAATCACCTTACAGCTGCCTTGAACATGTCTTAGGTGATACCTGCATATATACGGAGCAAAAATAAATTCATAATAAATAACATAATATTATATTATGATAGAATTATGCAATGGTTGAGTAGTAAGTATGACTGGAAGCCTAAATTCAGTTAATTTATACATTTGTAGGCTCGTTCCCAAAAGGAGATCTTTTCTTACTGTGTTGCGTGCTGTTGTCTGAGGCATGTTGACGGATTTTGCCATTGACCTTTATATTCGTGGAATATTATTTGTATGACGGCTGAGGTATGACTTATAGCAGATCTGTTTTGGATGATTCTGGTTCCCCAAGTTGTCAGATATTTCTTTGTTTTCCAATGCTAATAAGTAAAAGGTAAAAGGGATACTACTACAGCGTACGATCAGTAAAAATATTCTCACTTCAGGGTGCAGTCTACAGATACCTTCATCATCACCGTTTTAACTTTCGTTTATTTACAACTGGTGCCGGTTATCATAATTAACTTTTTTAAAATAATAAAGTACAAAATATCATTACGTAACGCCTTTGCAGGCAAATGTAATCGGGATGAAATAAATTCCAACAATAAAAACTAGCACAATTATAACTTAAATTTCAGGAACTCTGTTGAAACACGTAACTTATTAAAATATTATTATTTGCTGAACAAACACGTGGATACATATAAATCATTTGTAAAAAAATTATATTTTAGTGAATCATTAAAATGACGATAGCATCTGTGTGGACCACACACTATAGGAGCATCGTAAAAGAGATGTCAACATGTTTGAAATTCTACATGCCCGATCTGAAAATGTTTTTATTATCTCAGTTTATGAATATTTCGGATCCGAAGTGCACTTTACATACCATTCAAGCCCCCCGCTAGTGCAGCGGTATGTCTCCGGATTTACAACGCTAAAATGAGGGGTTCGATTCCCCTCGGTTGGCTGAGCAGATAGCCCTATGTGGCTTTGCTATAAGAAACACAAACAAACAAACATACCATTCTCAAAGGTGATCAATTTTTGGCAGCATTAAATTACCTACGCACCGTCAAACAATATTCAAATGTAGTTCTGATATATTAAATTTCCTTAAATTTAAATCGTTCGTTATTCTCGTTATCACGCGACTTGCTGATTTGCATATTCAAAATCGTTTTAAAATAATGTGCTTAACTCATGATTTGAAAAGCTATGATGTAATTATAACTTTTTCGGTACGAAATAGTCAGTAGATAAGCAGGATGGTAATGGAAGTTTACCTGCTTAAGTTTATTAGAGATTGTCTTTTTTTGTTCAGAAATAACCAACTTAAGTCTTTATTTCGCCATATTTTAAGCTTTTAATTAAACTTTAAGGTTAATTATGACAGAAGTACCAATATTAAACTATGGTGATAAACCAAGACGGAACAGAACTCGCTTTAAACATAACTCGTATTATATATGTAAAAACGGCCGGTTTGGGTTGAGAAAATTTTTTATCCAGAGGAGCAAACAATGCGAGTTATCAGTGATGACGAGAAAACCCACTTGTAGAGAAAATTATATATGTAAAAACGGCCGGTCACCGAAGAAGGTCGAAACGTTGTTCGCTCCTCTGGATAACAAATTTTCTCAACCCAAACCGACCGTTTTTACATATATAATTTTCTCTACAAGTGGGTTTTCTCGTCATCACTGATAACTTGCATTGTTATAAAATAAGATTATATGTCTTTGTAACGTGTCTAACCGGTTAAATGATTCATGTACTTTTGTTTTTGTCCACAGTTTAAAACAAGCATTTGAAAGAAATACAGTTTCAGAATTATCAAAGTCATAAATATAATTTCGTGCTTAGTTTATATTTTTTTCTCAGGCAAAGAAAAATCTATAAAGAAAATATATATACTTATGAGATTAGTAAATAAATTAACCACAAATTATACGTTCAAGACTGTCCAGATGTCGCTAGCGTTCTTAGTTGACACAATCTGCAAGATTTGCACATCTTTGGTCTTGCGTTAAAAATCGAAAAGAGGTAATATTTATATTACTGTTTATGGAGATTGGGGGTATGTGGCAATGAATGATGCAATAACTTACATTATCTCGTAAATCTCATGTTCGAAAGTAATCATTAAAAAAAAACTATTATTTAAGAATATCAATAATTCATCTTAACAGTAGTATACTGTTTGGTAACATTTATGTTATAAATAGTAAATAAAAAAAATTGTTGTGCCCACTTTGGCTGAACTAGTAGTTTTAAATATTTCATGTTACTTCTGGTAGATGCGTTCGTTCGATAAATACGTTTTTAATAATCTTGTAATGGCACAATTTTATCTCCAGCTGTACGCTCTACAGTTTACATTGTTTACAGTTTAGTAATTGGAACATAATAATAAATACTTCTGGTCTTAAAAATAAGTTGGAAAGGTTGACCTACACTATTTTAATTTTGTGCATTACTATTAGAATTGTATTGCATTCAAAGTCTGAAGACATTTTAGTTTTAGCACCAACTTTCTTTCCCATTGAACTTTCAAAGTCTGTTTCTACTCTTACTGAGCGTGTTATCGACAGTTATTTTAAAAGTAAAACCAAGTAATATTTTGTAGAAAGGTCCTGCAGGTTATGTGTATTTAATTTCATGCTTTATTCTTGTTGTCAGTAGTGTTATGTTTACATATTCAGCTCTGTAAATAATATAATTTTAATCTTTAGTCATGCCATAAAAACTTGAAGAGACATCCAGTTGTTTAAGATAAAAATAAAGCCAGCTGATATTTGTTAACAATATACAAATCAGAATATATTAATTCATAAAAATGATATTAAAACCAAACAGTTTCCAATGTTATAGAACATAGAATTATACTAATAGTGCTTTTGGAATGTGTTGAAACCTTGTTAGTGTATTAGGCCTTCAAGTGAAAGTGGTTAAAGTAAATATTTAAAGATATTAATTTACCATTGTTACATGGATCTCATATTATTTTTATTGTATAATTTGAAAAAGTCTCTACAGTGATAGAACATGTAAAAACAATATTCAGAAATTTCTTATAGATACTGACAATAATTTGTTTTGTAATTTTTTTTTTGTGTGTGTTTGATTCCTGGAGAGATGGCAGTAAGTCTATGGTCTTAAGCTCTAAAATTTAGAGTTTGGTTCCCCTCAGTGAACACAGTAGGTAACCAAAAGTGGCTTTGCTTTAAAACACAGTTTTTGTGTTTAAGTACGAAGTATGGTAAAGAAATAGGTATAATGCAGATACCTGCCTTTCTTTATAACATAGGCTTAGGTCTGTCCAAACAATTCTCTTAACAGGTGCTTAAATTTTTAGCATAGTATAAACTGTCTTGGCACATATGGAACCTAAACCAGTTGTTCATTTTTCACTAAACTATTTTCATTTTCAGTTATGTTTATATGCAATAGTTCTCAAAGATATTTTTTGCATATTAAATGTTTTTAGTATTCATTTCATGTGGAATAAAAGCTGTTAAAAATAAAGTTTAATGATTTTTTTTTTTTTTTTTTTTCAGGTAACCTGTGTACAAAAGTTTTATGAAGGGGTAATGTAGGGGAGTTTTAGGAAAATGACTGTTGCTCCTCTAGTGGTAGAAATCAGCTTCATATTTTTGTTAGCTGCATATTTGCTTCATAAATATGGTAACTGGACATCACACCATGTATTGGTCACTGTTGCTGTTTTTGTTGCTTGGTATTTCTCTTTCACCGTGATTTTTATTTTACCTCTAGATGTATCCACAGTAAGTATTCATATCTAAAGTTTTTTAATCCAGTAAATCTAACTCAAATACAAAAAGTTTAATGCAACAATAATATATTATACATATGTAAAATATATTTATTTTAGAATCAGGAGCATTGTGTTACTGCTGTTAAAAATGTCAACTTTTCATTTCTTTTAATTCAACCATATAAGAACAAGATTGGTCAGTTTAACAGACTGGTAACTATACAATATACCATCACTTTGAATTTGCTGTGTATATCTTTATAACATTTGGTAACTATTAAACATTTATTGTATGCAGAGTTTTTAATGTATCATATTTACTAAATGTTTGTAAATTATTCAGGCTGTTATTGACTCAGTCTGATTGAAAGGTGATTTTTTTGCTGGGACTAAAATTTCAATTATTCATCTTAAATTTTTATATTTTATTTACACAACCTCTAAAACCTCCTAAATAATAAGAAAACTTGTTTTCATAAAACTGTTTTGTCTCTTACATTGTTGAAAATGTTTCTAAAAGACAGGGAAATAAATGGTTGAGAAAGAGAACTTCTGAGAATATCTTTCTACTACTGTGTTTATTGTAACTCATCAAGAATAAGAGAACTTCTGAGAATATCCCACCCTTTCTACCATTCCACTGTTTATTGTAACTCATCAAGAATAAGAGAACTTCTGAGAATATCCCACCCTTTCTACCATTCCACTGTGTTTATTGTAACTCATCAAGAATAAGAGAACTTCTGAGAATATCCCACCCTTTCTACCATTCCACTGTGTTTATTGTAACTCATCAAGAATAAGAGAACTTCTGAGAATATCCCACCCTTTCTACCCTTCCACTGTGTTTATTGTAACTCATCAAGAATAAGAGAACTTCTGAGAATATCCCACCCTTTCTACCGTTCCACTGTGTTTATTGTAACTCATCAAGAATAAGAGAACTTCTGAGAATATCCCACCCTTTCTACCGTTCCACTGTGTTTATTGTAACTCATCAAGAATAAGAGAACTTCTGAGAATATCCCACCCTTTCTACCATTCCACTATGTTTATTGTAACTCATCAAGAATAAGAGAACTTCTGAGAATATCCCACCCTTTCTACCGTTCCACTGTGTTTATTGTAACTCATCAAGAATAAGAGAACTTCTGAGAATATCCCACCCTTTCTACCGTTCCACTGTGTTTATTGTAACTCATCAAGAATAAGAGAACTTCTGAGAATATCCCACCCTTTCTACCGTTCCACTGTGTTTATTGTAACTCATCAAGAATAAGAGAACTTCTGAGAATATCCCACCCTTTCTACCATTCCACTGTGTTTATTGTAACTCATCAAGAATAAGAGAACTTTGAGAATATCCCACCCTTTTCTACCGCTCCACTGTGTTTATTGTAACTCATCAAGAATAAGAGAACTTCTGAGAATATCCCACCCTTTCTACCATTCCACTGTGTTTATTGTAACTCACCAAGAATAAGAGAACTTCTGAGAATATCCCACCCTTTCTACCGTTCCACTGTGTTTATTGTAACTCATCAAGAATAAGAGAACTTCTGAGAATATCCCACCCTTTCTACCGTTCCACTGTGTTTATTGTAACTCATCAAGAATAAGAAAACTTCTGAGAATATCCCACCCTTTCTACCGTTCCACTGTGTTTATTGTAACTCATCAAGAATAAGAAAACTTCTGAGAATATCCCACCCTTTCTACCGTTCCACTGTGTTTATTGTAACTCATCAAGAATAAGAGAACTTCTGAGAATATCCCACCCTTTCTACCGTTCCACTGTGTTTATTGTAATTCATCAAGAATAAGAGAACTTCTGAGAATATCCCACCCTTTCTACCGTTCCACTGTGTTTATTGTAACTCATCAAGAATAAGAGAACTTCTGAGAATATCCCACCCTTTCTACCATTCCACTGTGTTTATTGTAACTCATCAACAATAAGAGAACTTCTGAGAATATCCCACCCTTTCTTCCCTTCCACTGTGTTTATTGTAACTCATCAAGAATAAGAGAACTTCTGAGAATATCCCACCCTTTCTACTGTTCCACTGTATTTATTGTAACTCATCAAGAATAAGAGAACTTCTGAGAATATCCCACCCCTTCTACCGTTCCACTGTGTTTATTGTAACTCATCAAGAATAAGAGAACTTCTGAGAATATCCCACCCTTTCTTCCCTTCCACTGTGTTTATTGTAACTCATCAAGAATAAGAGAACTTCTGAGAATATCCCACCCTTTCTACTGTTCCACTGTATTTATTGTAACTCATCAAGAATAAGAGAACTTCTGAGAATATCCCACCCCTTCTACCGTTCCACTGTGTTTATTGTAACTCATCAACAATAAGAGAACTTCTGAGAATATCCCACCCTTTCTTCCCTTCCACTGTGTTTATTGTAACTCATCAAGAATAAGAGAACTTCTGAGAATATCCCACCCTTTCTACTGTTCCACTGTATTTATTGTAACTCATCAAGAATAAGAGAACTTCTGAGAATATCCCACCCTTTCTACCGTTCCACTGTTTATTGTAACTCATCAAGAATAAGAGAACTTCTGAGAATATCCCACCCTTTCTATCATTCCACTGTGTTTATTGTAACTCATCAAGAATAAGTCTTTGTTGAATACTGATGCATATGGGGTTTATCACATGTGGAGGGTGTATTACCCTCATTACGGTGAAGGCTGTAGTCTAATTATGATCACATTGTAAACAGCTATCCTCTTTTAGTGAAATTTGTAGTCTAATTATGATCACATCATAAGCTGGTATCCCACTCCTGTTATTCAAGGCTGTAGTCTAATTATGATCACATCATAAGCTGGTATCCCACTCCTGTTATTCAAGGCTGTGGTCTAATTATGATCACATCATAAGCTGGTATCCCACTCCTGTTATTCAAGGCTGTAGTCTAATTATGATCACATCATAAGCTGGTATCCCACTCCTGTTATTCAAGGCTGTGGTCTAATTATGATCACATCATAAGCTGGTATCCCACTCCTGTTATTCAAGGCTGTAGTCTAATTATGATCACATCATAAGCTGGTATCCCACTCCTGTTATTCAAGGCTGTAGTCTAATTATGATCACATCATAAGCTGGTATCCCACTCCTGTTATTCAAGGCTGTAGTCTAATTATGATCACATCATAAGCTGGTATCCCACTCCTGTTAGTGAAGGCTGTAGTCTAATTATGATCACATCATAAGCTGGTATCCCACTCCTGTTATTCAAGGCTGTAGTCTAATTATGATCACATCATAAGCTGGTATCCCACTCCTGTTATTCAAGGCTGTGGTCTAATTATGATCACATCATAAGCTGGTATCCCACTCCTGTTATTCAAGGCTGTAGTCTAATTATGATCACATCATAAGCTGGTATCCCACTCCTGTTAGTGAAGGCTGTAGTCTAATTATGATCACATCATAAGCTGGTATCCCACTCCTGTTAGCCAAGGCTGTGGTCTAATTATGATCACATCATAAGCTGGTATCCCACTCTTGTTAGTGAAGGCTGTAGTCTAATTATGATCACATCATAAGCTGGTATCCCACTCCTGTTAGCCAAGGCTGTGTTCTAATTATGATCACATCATAAGCTGGTATCCCACTCCTGTTATTCAAGTCTGTAGTCTAATTATGATCACATCACAAGCTGGTATCCCACTCCTGTTAGTCAATGCTATAATCTAATTATGATCACATCATAAGCTAGTATCCCACTCCTGTTAGTGAAGGCTGTAGTCTAATTATGATCACATCATAAGCTGGTATCCCACTCCTGTTATTCAAGGCTATAGTCTAATTATGATCACATCGTAAGCTGGTATCCCACTCCTGTTATTCAAGGCTGTAGTCTAATTATGATCACATCATAAGCTGGTATCCCACTCCTGTTAGCCAAGGCTGTGGTCTAATTATGATCACATCATAGGCTGGTATCCCACTCCTGTTAGCCAAGGCTGTGGTCCAATTATGATCACATCATAAGCTGGTATCCCACTCCTGTTAGCCAAGGCTGTAATCTAATTATGATCACTTCATAAGCTGGTATCCCACTCCTGTTAGCCAAGGCTGTGGTCTAATTATGATCACATCATAAGCTGGTATCCCACTCCTGTTAGTGAAGGCTGTAGTCTAATTATGGTCACATCATAAGCTGATATCCCACTCCTGTTAGCCAAGGCTGTGGTCTAATTATGATCACATCATAAGCTGGTATCCCACTCCTGTTAGTGAAGGCTGTAGTCTAATTATGATCACATCATAAGCTGGTATCCCACTCCTGTTAGCCAAGGCTGTGTTCTAATTATGATCACATCATAAGCTGGTATCCCACTCCTGTTATTCAAGTCTGTAGTCTAATTATGATCACATCACAAGCTGGTATCCCACTCCTGTTAGTCAATGCTATAATCTAATTATGATCACATCATAAGCTAGTATCCCACTCCTGTTAGTGAAGGCTGTAGTCTAATTATGATCACATCATAAGCTGGTATCCCACTCCTGTTATTCAAGGCTGTAGTCTAATTATGATCACATCATAAGCTGGTATCCCACTCCTGTTAGCCAAGGCTGTGGTCTAATTATGATCACATCATAGGCTGGTATCCCACTCCTGTTAGCCAAGGCTGTGGTCTAATTATGATCACATCATAAGCTGGTATCCCACTCCTGTTAGCCAAGGCTGTAATCTAATTATGATCACTTCATAAGCTGGTATCCCACTCCTGTTAGTGAAGGCTGTAGTCTAATTATGATCACATCATAAGCTGGTATCCCACTCCTGTTAGTGAAGGCTGTAGTCTAATTATGATCACATCGTAAGCTGGTATCCCACTCCTGTTATTCAAAACTGTAGTCTAATTATGATCATGTTCTGAGCTAGTGCATTGTACATTAATGTCCATAAAAAATAAATATTTGTTCCATGCTCATAGCATGTTTTAACTTCTTTTAGATAGTGATATGAAGTAATATCTCCTAATTCTGTGTGAAGTATTTCACTCCAATAAATGTTAACTACTTCAACTGTTAACGTTTATGTTTTGTGTTTTTTTTTAAATTTTGAAGTTTATTAATATACTTTTTATCCATTGGAGCGGAAGTCAGAGCAGGAGATCATTATACGATTAGACGTTACTCATAAATCTAATATGAACTGTATGTGGTGTAAGTGCTGTGTTTCACAATGTGCTTTATCCTGTTAAATTTTAGACCATTTGTTTTACTTATGTTTTGTTAGACTAAGTTAAGAATTCTAAACTTGTTAAAAAAAATATGGAACTGTAAGTATTAATTTACAAAAACAAGGATTTTTAGTTGTAGCTGGATAGAGAAGTAAAAGTCTTAAATGTTCTTCCCTAAGCCTTGTTGAATCTTGGAAGTTTTTGTGCTCAAATAAATATTAATGTAGCTTTGAAGTATACATTCAAGAATCAAAAAATATATCCATCACAGGAACATAATGTTTGAAACTGTTATAATTTATCTAGGTTTCTAAGTAAGCCATAAATTGGTTATAACAATTATTTTGCTTTTCATAGTAGCAAACCATATCAACATAAAACAAACAGTTCTTGAATTGTGGGTATCCAAACTGGAGAGATCTGTAGGGTTTAATTAGAGTAGCATCATCCAAACAGCTGGTTAGCAAACACTATCAAAATTTAAAAACAGATAACTTCTGTGGTGGTTTTGATGAATGTAGTAATAATACTTCAGCAAATCTAGGATGTAGGATGTGCAAGTTTTAGGTTGTTGTTTCTGATTCATTGTAAACTACAACAGTCTATTTACAAACTCGTAAAATTTTGAAATGGAGGAACTAAGTTGAGGTTTGTTTTTAAATATTTTATATAATACAAACAAGTTTAAAAGTGTTAATTACAAACTACATTTTAATAAAGTTATTTAAGTGTTGGAGGTTATTATTTAACAGTTAAGACAGTTCAGAGAGAGTTAAATATAGGCCTAACAGTTAGTTTACTTACAAAGGTGTAAGACAGTAATATAGAAATACATGCATAGTAATAGTAGTTCAAAATTCCCTTGTCATATGTGAATTCCATTTTTCAGACGTCTTACAGACAGTGTTTGCGAGACCAGGTTTCAACCATAACCAATTCTTCTGCTGCTATACCACTTGTTACTAGTGCCACAGAAACTGGAAATACCACAATTTTACCTTTGCTGAATGTAAATGTTACACAGACAGCTCTTCGCCGTGTTTATGAGGTTGCCCCAGGTACGTTAAAGTTTTACATAACTGTGAGAAAATTTTAAACTTTTTGAGATAAGTGTCACTACTTCCAGATTGTTCTGAGATGTGTATATGGAACCTGTTATTGTGTCACATGTTTTTCATATTTTAAAAACTGGTAAAGTGTGGGACATTAAGGGATCTTTTGGTCCATCAAAAATCTTTTAACTCCCAGTTTCCCTCAAGGTATGGAAAATTCATCATCCATTACTAATCCCTCAGATATTCATCTGTTTTTGTGAAACTCTTGTTAGCAATACTTAGACTTATCATTGTTTTCATCAAGGAGAAACTACATTAAATCCTTAAAGTATAGACACAATATTTCTAACTGTAGAAACAAATATATGCAATGTAAGCCAGCTGCAAAACTAGCATGTTCTTCATTTTCCATTTTATGAAAACAGTTTTAGAATAATGCATGTTGTCACATGATTTCAAAATTACAGTTCTTTTACATTTGTTTTAACTTAGTCATTCTTGAATTTCTATAACATTAACAACAGTTGTTAAAGTGTCAGTTGGTTACTTGTTAAACTTATGGCCATATTCAACAGTTTTAATCAGGTTAGGTAGTACTTTGTACTGTCTGTATATGTTGTAAAGATGACAGAGTTGTAAGCACAAATCAAGTAACAAAGAACAAACACCAACTTATTAAAATATGAAGTTGAGTACGTCACTAGCTTTGTACCACATGCACCATTTAGAAGAGTGTGTGGTACGTCAAAACTAGTTAGGAAAGTTAGCTTCCTATGTCAGTAAATTTGTGCATACAAAGCTGTTATCTTTTCAGCAACAGTTTCGTGCTTTTGAAGAATAGTTGAATTTATTTAGTCATAAATAACTCAACATAAAAAATTGAAGTTTTTTTATATATCTGATAATATTTTATAACAGGTGCAAATGTATAGCTAAAAAGTGTTAATAAATACACACACAATATGTAGCAGTAAATATACTTTAGTTTGTCGTACACTACAGTTTAGGTAAAAAGAGGTAATCCATGACACAGTTCAACTGTATCAGTTTTTTTTTTCATCTGATTTTTTTTTTTAAATTCTCTCAGAGTCAATATCCTACATTTGTTGTTATTTAATTAAAGATTTTGGGAAAGTTAAAAAGTCAGCTGAATGCATAAACATGGATAGAGTTGAAAACTTGTGTATAGTTAGTGTTGTAAGAACTAATAGTGGTAAAATATTAACACTAATTTATAGCCAAAAAGGAAGCATTAGTTCTATGGCATAATTTTTGTGGGAATGTGTGTGTCTATTGTGGACCACTTACATAAAGTCAGGCTTTCCATGCATTCCACATCTATGTCTCAGCTGTAAGTCTCAGACAGCAGTATAGGGTTCACTCCCCTGTGGTGGACGAAGTGCAGTTAGCCCTTGTGTAACTTTGCATTAAGAAACCAAGATAAATTTGTAAAAGTGGAAGATATTCCAGAATTTCACTTAACAGTTTCACAGGATAAAAATATTAAGTTTTGATAGAAAGAAATAAAAATTGTATAACCTTTGTGTAGTTTGGGTTTTTATTAATTTCTATCACTGATTTATTAGGCTTATTTCAGTACTATATCAACCCCAAAACAAAATTAAGGAAAACATATGGTATGGTTTAAAATGACCAGTATTTTCCTTATACTGCTAAATTGAGTTCTAGTCTAAATTTTACCTTGTGTTTTTTATCACAGGTAACAATGAAAAGATGTGCCACATACCATGGAGTCATATTCCTGCTGGTGTTCTACCAAGTCTGTGGCGAGTGGTCTACTGGACATCACAGGCTCTGACCTGGTAATATTTGTATCACTGTGATTAAAAATAATGTTTGTGTGTGTGTGTATATATATTTTATGATGTAAAGTCAAACTCCTTTCAGCCATTAATTAGATTATATTAACCATATTATTAAATGTTTATGGGGCTGTTTATCCTAAAGTGGTACTTAAATGTATTAAAAAATAAAAAACCTAATAACTGAGACTTTAGCATGTATATTTCTATGATAATTTTGTTTTTCCTATAGTTAGGATAATCCAGTTTCTGTCACTCAGCAGTCAAATAGCCTGTACTGTTAGTGATTTATGTATCTGATGTTGGGCCAATTTACAAGTTTGTCACATCAGTATAAAATACTTCTGCTGACAGAAATCAGTTTAAAAGAATCGCAGCATTCAATAAAGATTGGAAGCAATTATTGTTCCTACAGCTTAATATTTGTTCCTGAAAATAGTTGTTAGTAACAAGTAACGAAACTGTACATTTTAAACACGCTGCAACAAGTAACGAAACTGTACATTTGAAACACGCTGCAACAAGTAAACTGTACGCTTAACGCTTGAAACACGCTGCAACAAAACGAAATTGTAC
The DNA here is from genome assembly GCF_004210375.1 of Tachypleus tridentatus. Taxonomy (NCBI): domain Eukaryota; kingdom Metazoa; phylum Arthropoda; class Merostomata; order Xiphosura; family Limulidae; genus Tachypleus; species Tachypleus tridentatus. The sequence goes on from NC_134830.1 coordinate 150,537,746, forward strand.
GCTTGAAGCGCCCAACAAGTAACTAAACTGCAACTGCAACAAGTAACGAAACTGCACGCTTGAAGCACGCGAAACTAAACTGAAACGCTTTGAAACACGCTGCAACAAGTAACGAAACTGTACGTTTGAAACACGCTGCAACAAGTAACGAAACTGTACGTTTGAAACACGCTGCAACAAGTAACGAAACTGTACGTTTTAAGCACGCTGCAACAAGTAACGAAACTGCACGTTTGAAACACGCTGCAACAAGTAACGAAACTGCACGTTTGAAACATGCTAATTTTTATTGGTTTTTTTGGCTAATTTGTATTTGAGTTTCTTTAGTTCTTGTCTTGGAAGCATTACATATTTCACTTTGTGCTTGTAGAAGTCCATATCATGCTGTCTTATATTTGTATTCAGAACCAGAGGGAAATTATAATTCATAGATATAATAGAAATGTTTTATCGTATGCAGATTTCTTATTTTATTGACTACAACATTATAACCCACAGTATCGGATAGAAGTTGTAGCTTTCACCCATATCTTTTTGGAATGTTATAAATATAAACTGATTTAGTAATATTGGCTCTCTGTAATTGTAACATTTAGGTTTGATAAACATGTGAGTTGATTTAAAGACATTAACTTAAGGTTATGTTGTTTCATTGCCATAGGCTTATACTTCCAATGATGCAGTCTTTCTCTACGGCTGGAGACTTCACTGTTGGGGGGAAGTTACGGACTGCTGTGGTGGAGAATGCCATATATTACGGCACTTATCTTCTCATTTTTGGGATCTTGTTAATATATGTTGCAGCTCAGCCTGGAATGTATCTGGATGGGTAAGTTACTGTTTTTACAATGCCTCTATTTAGTGGGAGCTACTGTTTTTACAATGCCTGTATTCAGTGGCAGCTACTGTTTTTACAATGCCTATACTCAGTGGCAGCTACTGTTTTTACAATGCCTATACTCAGTGGCAGCTACTGTTTTTACAATGCCTATACTCAGTGGCAGCTACTGTTTTTACAATGCCTATACTCAGTGGCAACTACTGTTTTTACAATGCCTGTATTCAGTGGCAGCTACTGTTTTTACAATGCCTGTATTCAGTGGCAGCTACTGTTTTTACAATGCCTGTATTCAGTGGCAGCTACTGTTTTTACAATGCCTATACTCAGTGGCAGCTACTGTTTTTACAATGTCCATATTCAGTGGCAACCACACTGTATTCAGTGGCAGCCACTGTTTTTTTACAATGCCTATATTCAGTGGCAGCCACTGTTTTTTACAATGCCTGTACTCAGTGGCAGCCACTGTTTTTACATACTCAGTGGCCCACTGTTTTACAATGTCAGTGGGAGCCACTGTTTTTACAATGCCTGTACTCAGTGGCAGCTACTGTTTTTTTACAATGCCTGTACTCAGTGGGAGCTACTGTTTTTACAATGCCTATACTCAGTGGGAGCTACTGTTTTTACAATGCCTGTACTCAGTGGGAGCTACTGTTTTTTACAATGCCTGTACTCAGTGGAAGCTACTGTTTTTTACAATGCCTGTACTCAGTGGAAGCTACTGTTTTTACAATGCCTGTACTCAGTGGGAGCTACTGTTTTTACAATGCCTGTATTAAGTGGGAGCTACTGTTTTTTACAATGCCTGTACTCAGTGGCAGCTACTGTTTTTTACAATGCCTGTACTCAGTGGCAGCTACTGTTTTTACAATGCCTGTACTCAGTGGCAGCTACTGTTTTTACAATGCCTGTATTCTGTGTAATGGAATGCTTGTTATAGAATATATTTATCACATAACAATTTCTATAAAATATTAATTATACTGCAGTTTGTAAAGAAGGCTTAACTAATTACATTGTAATTTCATAAGTTTTACACTCTTGTGTACATAATACTGAGATAATTCTAGAGTTGGTTCTTATCTTATTGAGTTACACACTCATTGTGTTCTAGTTATTTTTATCTTTTTGGGTGTATGGAGCAAATGTTCTAGTATACATAGATCAAGGATGAAAAAGCTAAGCCTAATAGTGTTGTAGCTAGCAAGGCCACCAAACGTTTCCAAGTAGTCGAAATATTGAAGTTGTTCTAATTAATTCAGGTTTATACAGCTTGAACTATTAGTGTCATGACCCGTGTAAGTCATCAACTAATCAAAATTTGTGTTTATAATTATTACCATTACAATTATTTTAACAGTCCAAGTCTCGTGTGAAAGCAGTCTATTGATTATATTTAATTGGTCAATAGGCCTAATTGCTTGTGTCTGAATTAGGGAGAGCACAATTTATGAATTTTTGTGTTCATTATGCACACATTACAATTGTCGTCACTGGATAATCTGTACAGTAATAAAAAGTGAATGTAGTTACAATTAAACACCTAGCAGATGAACCTTCTCTATTGAACATAGTATTGATGTTGTACACCATCATGGGAAACATTAAAATAAATAATATAATGTAAATATAAATTAATATTAAAATAACTGAATCTTAGTTTTACTTCTTGCATTCTATGTGAAAGTTACCCATTTCTTGGAGAAACAAGAAGTTTAAGAAAGGTTACCCCTAAGGAAGTAAATCAGAGTTAATATTTTAATGCTATTGATAAATATACATTATAAACATGTCCAGTATCAATACATTAATTCATATATACATGACTTGTTTACTGTCTGAGGGCTTGTGTGCCTGGCACACTGTTATAATTACCTATAATAATAATAATAATAATAATAATAATAATAATAATAATAATAATAATGTTGACATGTGAACTTGCATACAACACATCTGGAAAGTTGTGTACAATCATGTTAACAACTTGTTCATGTGAATGGTAGTTTTATAGTAGGCATGCCATAATGTATGTACATTGTACAACAATAAATACACTGGTGAATCCACGTGATGATTATAAAACTGTATGGTTATCCTTACAGCATTACCTAAACTATATCTGCTCTGCATGTAGTCTTGTACATTCATCATCTTTCTTATTCTGACAATAAAGTAATTCATCATAATGTCTTCATGAAGATTAACTGGTAAATACACATTAACACAACTGTAATGGGCTGTTGTGTTTCACACATGTGACACATTGCTCTGGGTTAACTAGCCTAAGTTTTACAGACCTCCCCTGAATAACTGAGCCTAGGATAACTAGTTGGTAGGCATTTTTTTATTTATGACCACAATCAGTATATATTTATCCAGCTATAAGTATGCAGTGTAGTATTACAGGTCTATACAGTCTTGTTAATACATTTCTTCTTGTTGGTTTAGGTTCTTGGAAACTTATTAAATATTATTGCTGATGTATATAATTAATTATTTCTATCAGGGTTTTGTGTTACAAATGATTTTAAAACTGTTTGTTTTGTCAGACTAACAGGTTGTACATTAAATAATTAGTTGAGTTATTGTAGATTGTAATGAACAACTTGATTCCACCAGTTATTCTACTAGAAACAATTTAAGAGGTGTAGAAACCTAAATTATCGATTAAACTGTAAGTGGAATGTGGTCAAGATTAGCATTTCTCAACGTTTTCAATACCAGGTGCCAGCTCGCTACCTCCCTAAATTAACATGGACCACTAAAATACAAGTACAAAAAAAAAACCATTACAATTTACATATGAACATTTTGTCAGTTTTAATGAACTTTCATGGACCATCGAGATGGTTTTGAAAGATCAGTGTCTGTCTGCAAAGCATTGGTTGTGAAATAGTGGCCTAGGTTATACTGCAGCCTGCAAAGCATTGGTTGAGAAACACTGGCCTAGGTTATACTGCAGCCTTGATTATATCTAAGGTTACTTTAGTCCTCAATACAAAACATAAACTTGTTTGGTTCAACCTTTTTTTCAGATCCAAACTTAAAGTTATCTGTATCACAGCAAGCAACACTTGGGGTCTCTTTCTTTTGGTTTTACTTCTTGGTTACGGGTTGGTAGAAGTTCCTCGTATCTGCTGGAACAAAAGTAAACGTGGACACATGCTGAATTATCTTTACTTTAAAGCAGCAAAACTAAGTACAGAGAAGTGTGAGGCAGAAGAAAAAGTTGATGACTTGTTGGAGGTAAGTTTCACCCAACTTTTGAAAACTGGTTTCTTTCTTTACCAGAATTTTGATAACAGTGAAAAAATGTCTACTTTTTTTATTTTATCCACCATTATTTTTTAAGCTCGTTTAACCACGACAAACTCTATACAAATAAGCTTAGAGAAATGTTTTTTTAAATCTCTAATGATTAATAAAGAACTTCCAAGAGCTCATTGTGGTATTTCTTTACAGAAATGTTTTAAACAATGTTAGGTTTAGATATGGTTTCTAATTACAATATCAGATTGTTTGTGAAGCTCAGGTGTAAATAAATACAACTCTTATTCAAAATGAATATGTAGACAAAAAAACAATGGTTTTGTTTTATTTAGCTTCTAGTCAGGTAACTTTTTTTATAACATAGATATTATAATTATTGTGTTAGATCTGTAAAGTATAGAGATATAATATTATAAATTGCTAGTACAGTTAATTGAAAGACTGAATTTCATATTTATAACTGGTATGAGAATGGTTTGTCTGGCTATAACAACATATTACGATAGCTGTCAAGCAAGAGATTGGTATGTGTAGAAGGAAATTACTAATGGTGCTTATTTATATTATAAACAATGTTCTCAGATACTGAAGAGGTGTAAGTAATATTTTAAACTTGAGGTAAAAGGAATACTTGTTATAGCATGTTATGTTTTTTTGGTTTCAGAAAATGCAGCAAGTTTCTAATACTGTACCAATTGGTCATCCGCTGAGAAGATGTGTGGAAATTATCTTGGAAAAGGTATCTTTCTCTCTCTCATGTGCATACATGTATCTATATGGGTCAAAGAACAGTTAACCACAAAGTCTCTATTAAAGAAACATTTTTTAAAGTTTATCTACTTGACTACAATGTTCCTTTTACTTTTACAAACAAGGATTAACCTTGGGCCTAATTTTAAAGATATAAGGTGACCATCAATTGGGTGGTAAATGTTTGTAATGATCCAACATTTGCATCTGCCAGGATCTCTTGCTCTCCAATCAAACAGTCTGTCAACTGAACAAAGGTGTTAATCATGTGGCATTTGACAGTAAGTTATTTTAAAAAACTGGAATCACCATTAAGCACGATGAGATGGATGATTTCCACTTTTAAAGTTTTTATGTAAGATTGTTGATAAAATATTCAGTTCTAGACCAGATGTAATAATTACCATTGTAAGTTTCTAAAATCTGTTATGTATAAACCATCATTTTTAATAACTATTAATAATAACCATTATTGTAAATTTTAATTTTCTTTGTATATAAAAATAATTTGTGTGAAAAAGAAAATTGTGTGTATCGATCGTGTTTACATATATCATATATTTGTTAGAACATTTAATTAATTACTAAATTCAAATTTATTGTTATTTAAAATAGTAATAAATTAACATATGTAATGCAATAAATAAGAGACTTCTCTGAAATAAGTTTATAATATGTAACACATGGTAGAATTGTTCCGTTCAGTTTCTTTGAGTGGTGCATGGTAGAATTGTTCCATTCCATTCAAACTGTATCTTCTATGTAAGAGTTACTAACCACAACAAAAGGTTTCTAATCTCATATTGAGTCCTTTGAACTTGTGTTTATTATTAGTGTCCAGAAGAAAAGAAAAATTCCATTCGTCGTAGAAGACAGCCACTAGAGGAGAGTCCTGGAGCTGACGTCAGTGAAAGAAATATTGTTCGTATTCATCAGCAGGTAAACTATGAGAAATCTCATTTATTAATTTGACCCAAGAAACAAATATAAAATGAGTAGCAGGTGCCTCCTTCAGACTGACACTCATAGAGACAGTCTTGAAGTACTCAGAAATTATGTCATTTCAAAAGACTACTGTTTTTTTTTGTCTTTGGGTCAGTGTGGTAGAGTTTGTGCAGGGGTATCTGGGAGGATTGACTAGATTGAATGGTAGTTTTTGTAACGTAGTTGGTAGAACGAGTAATCATTTTACAAAGGCTGGGTACAAACTCTGATTTCTAGGCTGGGTTGTCTACTAATTAATGTTTTCTTTGTGTCAGTTTAGTAGAATTCTTTAATTTTTTTTCTTTTTCCAGTTTTCCAGAATTTATTATGGTTGATATGTCTGTGGTTGTTCAATTCCATTTTATATCCAGCCAACGTGACGTGTTCTGGGTTGTTGTCGTTATTCTGGCTCCAGAGAGTCTGAGTTTTGTGATCTAGGTCTGTGTGTGGCCAGTATTTCATAAGTTATGTTTTTATGTTTGTTATCAGTTGATTGATTAGTGTTGGACTTCTTGTCTGTGGTATCAGTTTTTGTTCTTCAAGCTATTGGTGAAAGACCTATAAGGAAGCCTCTTTATAACTATTGGTGAAAGACCTATAAGGAAGCCTCTTCTTTATAAAACAGTTTTAATGGTGTTTTCATTACAGATGCTTTCAGATCTGTTATTCAAACATTCAGTAGTACTGTGTTTGATAGAAGGTGAATGGGAAGGCAAGAAATGTAACTATGTAACAGTAAGTTTCCTGTAAATGTTTATGGTGAGTTTGTTATTCTGCCTGCTGATGAAAATATCAAGGAATGGCAGGTTGCTCTTGTTCTCTGGTTTCATGGTGAAATGGATTTTGTTGTCTACATAGTTTTATTAGAAGGCTAATAAAGTGCTCTTGACCATGAGATCAGGTAACTTTACTGTCAATGTAACAGTAAAAGTTGGGTTTTTGTCTGAAGTGAAGAGTACTCTATTCAAATTTTTCCTATGATTGGAGAAAGGTGATCCCATGACAAGGCTGTCTGTCTCTTCAAGATTTCTGTCTTTGACAGATTGTTTGGAAGAGTAGTATTCACAATAAAATTTTGTTGAATGGATGGCAACTGCCTATTGTGGATACACAAGTGTAGAGGATGACATTTCAAAAGTCTTCCACCTTTTATCTTCAGGTCAGAGTGTGTGTGTTGGTCTTCTATAGTGTCCTGGTGGATGGTGGAGAGCATGTTATGATTGGTTCTGAAGACTTTCGAAACATCATCCTTTACACTTATGTTTCCACAACAGGCAGTTGCCATCTATTCTACAAAGTTTCATCAAGGTTTCTGTTGTCTTGAACTTCTGCAGACTTACTGAGGATAATCCTACAGTATCTCCATCTCAGTTCTGTATGTGAGAGAATTATTTAATACTGTTGTTTAGTGACATGAAATGTTTCTACAGTTCGGGTGTTAATGGATGAGTCTGTGACATAAAACTGACAAAACCGTGTTGTTCATTGAAAGGTTTTGAGTAGTAGAGATTATGTTTAGTAATACACCATAGTGGTGACAGAAACACCTGAGTGATAACAAGATGATTTTATGAGAGGATGTCCATAAAACCATGGAGGACAGTTGTCACTGGTTCTTGGATTATTGGTTGTATTTTCATTGGTCAGTTTTTAGTTTTTCAAGTTTATTTAATGTTTTATTGATGTATAAACTGCAAACATTATTATTGTTGTTCATAACAGTTTTCATATCTTTTATCTGTCTGTCAAAATTGTTGTTAAGCATTTAAAAATCTTATTGTTCCAACACTGTTGAAGATGTAACGTCAAACAGATAACGGCAAAAGGTTTCAATCGTATGTTTCATGATGTGAAAAGGAAATTAAAAAAAAAAAAAAAAAAAAGGAGCATGGTTCAACATAAACACAGTAGTTCCAAAATACAAACATTCCTTAGAAAACATTTTGAATGAAACATACAAAGTGTATTTAAAAAAAAAAAAGTAAAAATGTTTGAGTTCCCACTGAGCAAGACTGCTATATTGTTAATATTTTCCTCCTAAACTCCAGTTTAATATCAAGGTGGCCAATTAAAGTAATAGTTAATTTAAAAAACCCTTTGTTTAATTAATTTTGTTAAAGGTAGAGGAACGAAATAAGTGCATGTTACTGAAGTCGGACTATTTGAGAATAACTCATTAAAACCAACCTGTGAATGTTGAGTCCAGAAGAGTAACTATCATTGTAGTGTATCTCAGAACAGCTGGTATGGGTATTAACACTTATTGATAAGCAGAGAACAATGTTTCGACTTTCTTAGGTCATCTTCGGGATAACAAAGACAGTTTCTTGTCATGATGAATTATTCCATCATTGCAACTCTCTTTTATAATCAGGAGAGCTGATAAAGAGCTGTGAGAAAACACTATGAATTTTTTTATAAATTTTTTGTTGTATAAAAACAATTGTATATAGTTCTAAGTTTGTGCAAATCTTGTTAAAATTACTTCTCAATAGATTTACTACAGAAACTCTGCACCATTAGCTACAATTACACAGGAAACTTTTGGTACCTCTTACAAATCTTAAGATGTCTCCTGAGGTTGAAATGAGAAAAACTAACCCTTGTAGAACTTAATTTTGGCTTGGAGTTGCTTTGTTTGTATGTTCCTGTAACAGTGGAAGAGGTATTAACAAACATTATATGGTATCCTTGTTTATACAAGTATGATTTCTTTTCACCTGTCTTGAGCAGATGTATCTCAACTAGTCATCATAAAATCCATGTGGACATTTGTTTTTATTAGTTAATGGTTCTTAGCACCCATCATGTTTATACAATTAAATAAGAGAAGTAGAGCACTGATGAAATGGGGGGAGTAGTTATCAATGATATCAGTGCTGTATCTAGTCTAAGGAATTCAGTGAAAATTGTATGATGGAGGGGGGAGTAGTTATCAATGATATCAGTGCTGTATCTAGTCTAAGGAATTCAGTGAAAATTGTATGATGGAGGGGGGAGTAGTTATCAATGATATCAGTGCTGTATCTAGTCTAATGAATTCAGTGAAAATTGTATGGTGGAGGGGGGAGTAGTTATCAATGATATCAGTGCTGTATCTAGTCTAATGAATTCAGTGAAAATTGTATGGTGGAGGGGGTCAACATTTTGGGAAATAAAACCATAAGTTAAAACAGTATGCCATGGGGGATAGATGTTTGCATTGAGTTTGTATAGATGATGGAAATGTAGGAATGTTTTGGATTTGAAGAAAATTATAAATAGAGAAGATGAGATGATGATAAATAATATAACATGTAATTTAAATTTGTTGAACTTTGCACGATGATTATATCTGGGAATGACATTTTTCTGATCTTGTCTGTGTGTTGAGAGTAACTGGAACTCTGCAGGTAATTTTATGTATGTTTAACCACAGATTATTCGAGCTCTACAGGCCTATTATCGAACACAGTGCCAATGGAATATGTTAATTGAGGAAACCTTTGACTGGGAAGATGTAGCTCGAAATGAAATAAATCCTGAACGCACTTTTAAGCCAACGTTTATGCCTCAGCGATCTTCACTTCTGAGGGCTTTGTATACACCTACTGTTGGTAAGTATGGGTTGTATACACCTACTGTTTGGTAAGTATGGGTTCAGTGGGTGGTGTTGGCTACCTGCCTTCCCTCTGTACTGTTACTTCAACACTGAGACAGCTAGTACTTGACTGGCTTGACACATAACTAAAAACAAACAGGTAGGTCGAAGAAACGGTTTTCCCTACACTGTATTAGTGTGATAATAAAAGGAAGTTGAAATGTAATAATGCTTTTGATTTTCAAATTAACTAATAAATCTAAAACTGGGCTGTGTTGTACTCTTTAATGTTTATAAAACCCACAAATGTGACTTTTTTTAAAAATAGAAACTAAAACATGCAGCTGGGAGAAGACTTAGCAAGAAAAGATACGTTTAATAAAATAGATACATTGAATCTCTAAAGGTATGTGAAAGATAGTCTTGTTTTTACCTATTTCTTAAATTTGTCTTTTTTGTTTCTGTTGTAGAGTGGTACTGGAAGTGTTTGGTTCGTTCCTGGGTGTTCCGGACTTTGGCCATTGTTCTTGCAACCTTCAGTGCTATTGTTGTTTGGTCAGAAATGACCTTTTTCACCCGATCACCGACTCTCTCACTTTTTGCAGTCTTTGTTGATTTGGCGAGAAGAAATTATGACTATATTGCTATTGAGGCAAGTTTAAGAATTGTGTGTAAGATTGATCAAGGATATTTACCATTAATCGCATAATGTGTTTGTGTATTTATCAGGTAGTAAGAGAAGTAACAGTAATCATACAGTGTAGGAACTGAGACCACTGAATTAACAAGTTGTCTTGTGTAGCAGGTTTTATTTTAAATTTTGTACAACTTGTATAATGAATGGGTTCAAGAAGCCTTGACATATTAATGAGTTTGACCTTTATCTAGGTGCCATTCAAAACCCTCGTGGATGTTTGTGTTACAAAGATCCTGTTTAAAAGTACATTGTTACGTAACATACTGTGGTAATAATGAAATATGTATGTTATAAACAAACCAAGTAAAGTTTTTGTGTGCCTTTAATGAGTCACAGAAGATATACTGAAGTTGAGGATGGAGCTTAACAAATTATTATAAGAAGTGAATGATTTAAGTGTTGTTGATATATTGGACAACTGATGACCTAAACCCAAGTGTTGTCATAAATGTTTCAATTCATTTAAATGTGTGTAAGCTTAAATCCAGTGTTCAGCTGTTTGAAGTTGCACAGTCATGAGTACTGTTACCATCTTTGATAAGCTGTATATTCAAATGTAATAATACCATCTTCAAAGGATCTTACTGTTTAGTACATAAATTTTTATCCATAATTCTTTATTTTGGATGTCTTTGACACTTCCTTATCATGTTAATTGTATTGTAAAAACTCTTAAGATCACCTGCTTAGTTGTAAAACTTTGTTGTTTCAATTCAGAAGACACTTTCTGTATAATATATGATTTTTACAACACATGTTTGCTTTGTAGCTGGCCTTGCAGGAGCTGATGATCAGGTTACTCAATTCACAGTCTATAGGTTCACATATCACCACCAAACACGTGTGGCCTTTATAATGTGACAGTCGAACATACTTTTAATTAGTAAAGAGTAGTCCAAGTGGTGGGTGGTGTTGACTAGTTGCCTTTCTTCTAGTCTATCACTTCTAAATTGGGGATGGGTATCACAAATAGTCTTTAAATAGCTTTATGTGAAATTACACAAACAAACAAGTGTTGGTGCACCTACTGAAGCTCTGGAAATAATTTCTAATGTGATTTATAAATGTTTTTGTTTAATCTTTGTCTAGATGGTGTCCACTTTGACTATAGCCTACCTTTGTATATGTGCGTATTACACTGTCTTCAAGGTTCGAGTCCTAAACTACTACTACTTGGCACCTCATCACCAGACAGATGAATACAGTCTTATCTTCTGTGGAATGTATGTAAAGCCACTCATCAGTACTACAAATTAACATGCTAATTAATGCAGCTAATTTAATGTATTAGCTGTTCTGTCAAGGCTTACATAAAATTATAAAATTTATAATGATCAGAACATATTGGTTCATCATTTTTATACTTTTACTGTTAGTTATGTCTTTGAATGTAATCCTAAAACTATCCCACAAGGTTGGGTGAACTTAAAAGATTTTTGGTAGTACTGTGGTTTACCATTGAAAATAATGAACAAATATTAAGTAACAGCATTGAAGAATGTACATATGCACGCATGCACGCACCTCTCTCTGTTTACACGTATATTCTTAAGTAAGTGTATGTAATAGGTGAAGTAAATATTTTAAAACTGAATTGCTATAGTGCTAGAAAACCAGATTGTTAAACTAACAGTTTTGGAAGAGTAATTTTGTAAATTAGTTTTGTTGTTCTAATAATGTGTGAAAATCTTTCTATTTTGTTATTTCATAGCTTTATAATTTCCTTCTACAGAAAATGTCTTAGTAAAGTTTTATATGTGTTACTAAATAGTTTTGTCATTAAATCAGAGTTTCTAAAGTTTTTAATAGCCATCTATCAAAAATAGATAAAAACCAACATTAACTTATGAAATGATAAATTGTGTGGGGAATTAGCAATACTTCATAAGAATGATATTCCAGGCCCCATGCCTTCCTTCAAATATTACCTTTGTAATCGGTTATGCTTGGTCAAGTCTGGCAGTCACAGCAATACACTATTTCTCTTTTACCCCACAATTTCCATAAAAGCAGGGTTTTTCCAAAGATTATGTCAGTATTAAACTACACATCTTACCAAACTTCTTGGTGTGGAAGGACTATGGTTTCTAAAAGTATATTTAAGGAACAGTGTTCCATTGTGTCTGCATCAGGGAGCTTGTCAGTTATGGGGTTGATATGGTTCTAATTTCTTTGATCATTTGTCTTATGAAGATAACCATTAAATTTGATGTATGAGAGGAGGTTTGTGAACCTTCACAAACATCTAATCTTGTTTATTATTTTCCTAAAAATACAGTAGATATACTTAATGCAATATGGGTTATTGTCAACAGGTTCATTTTTATAACCATAGCCTTCACTTTGGAAGTATGGGAAATGTTCTGAATTGGGTTTGGATGTGGTTTTGCAACCTGTTGTTCTAAATGCTCTGAATTGGTTTTGGATGTTGTTTTGCAACCTGTTGTTCTAAATGCTCTGAATTGGTTTTGGATGTGGTTTTGCAACCTGTTGTTCTAAATGCTCTGAATTAGATTTGGGATGTGGTTTTGGAGTCTGTTGCTCTTCTGTGCAAGGATTTCTGATTGTTTGGAGAATATTGAACACTTTTTTTTGTAATGCTTTGGCTGTACATCATTTAAACAATCTTGTATGAATATCCTTCCTCAGAAAGAGTTATGATGTATTCTTTCAGACCTGTAGCAGCATTGTACAGTCAGTGACTTAACATGTACAAAGAACACTTGTATGTTTATTAAACACTTGCTCTTGACATCATGATTCATGCATGCAGCTAAATGTCACCATGTTAGAATATGCAAATCATTTATTTATAGTGATTAATCATGTGAATTTTGATTTCTTTTGATAATATCTTCGTATCTCACATGTACAAACTGCTTTTTTAATGAATCACAAAGTAAATTTTGTGTGTTTGTTAGGCTACTTTGTCGTCTAACTCCTCCATTGTGTCTCAACTTTCTGGGTCTGATTCATCTCGATAGCCATGTGATTAAAGAGAAGGAAATAATGGAAACAGCTTTTACAGAGGTAACAAGAAATTTGTGTTTGTCTTTGTTTGTAATACATACACTTCTTTACATTTTTATTATGTTTGTCAGTTCTGCTTTTCTTGAATAATTATTTCCTTTTTTCTGTTACTTTACTTTTTCTTTCCTCAGAAATATAATTGATACAATTAATGTGAAAAACACATCTTTATGTAATAAAATGTTTTCTTATCATACTGCTTCTGAAGTAATTAATGTTGAAAGTGAACTAATTTTATGTGACCACATCTCTACTACATGTATAATTTCAGCTGTCACCCATTTATAAAAACAGTCGGATGTTACAAATCAGACTGAATTTGGGACATACTCATTTCTTTAGAAATTGTTTATGTTGGTTTGGTTCTTTCACATGTTACTCTGTTAAGCAGACAAGTTATGAAGTTAGATATTTAGGTCTCCTTGAATGAAGCTGACAGTGATGTGTATAGAATGTCTTGCATTAAATGTTCTCATGTTTCTGTTCCAGAATAATAAAATTAAAACAGTCAAAGATGTTGATCAGTAGATCATATTCTAGAGTTCTGGTTCAGATGTAATAACAAATGTGTGAACTTTAGTTGTAGTGAGATGCAGTTACTTCTGCTGTGTGTGTGAACTTTAGTTGTCCCGAGATCCAGTTACTACAGCTATGTGTGTAATTTAATAACCAGCTTGTTTGCTTTTAAATGTCATATATAAACAGCTTCGTGCTTGAATACTGCATAAAAATACAGAAAAAATGAAATTAGTAATTTGTGTTTCTAATCAAATTGTAACAAGTTTGAAATATCTGAGACAAGATGTGAGATGGGTTAATACAACATTAATATTTGATCTTCTCTACCAGATCATGGGTCACATGGATGTGATTTCTATCATATCAGATGGATTCAATATTTACTTTCCTATCCTTATCTTCTTGCTGTGTCTTGCCACCTATTTCCGCTGTGGGAGTCGTGTGTTACACATGCTTGGTTTTGAACAATTCCTTGGTGAGGATGAAATGACTGTTGACCTGATTGAAGAAGGAAAAGGAATAATAAAAAGAGGTTGGTGGAAACTGTGTACTTCAGTGATGAGTGATAGTTTTACTTCTCAAAAGGAAATAATTATAACGATGTACCTTGGACAACTGAAATGTAAGGAAACATACTAATGTTGTTCAAGTAGTAGTTGACTGATGGCTAGCCTAGAAACTACTGTACAAGTAAGGTTTTAATAAATGTCTTGTTATTGAAGATTGTATAGCTCCAGTATAAGATAGACTTATAAAATGAGACAGTAAAACAGTTAATAACAATTTAACTATCTTGGCATAGGCAGGTAACGAGTACTCGTCATAAAGCTTTACAGAATCAATATTTAAGTGAACTGCTTTATTATCACTGTATCAATGTTAATTAAAATTTGCTTTACTGTTCAAGTCTTAATTACAAAAGGAAATATTTAAATAAATTTGTAATTTGTCTGGATAACATGACATTTGTTAGGTGTCACTGTGTCAGAGTTACTGGTGTGATATAAAAATTGGTATGATATTAAGAGTATTGATTAACTCTTTCATGTCCAGGATGTGGAGAATATCTCGAGTGGCAAGTTGCTCCACTGAACATTAAAAAAAATTATGAAAAAATATGTTTTTGTAGTAATTTTTTCCACAGGTTCAAAAAAATGCAACTTTAGGACTGAACTTTATTTCATGTAAAAAGTATTGTTTTATAATTTCATATGTAAAAATTCATATTTTTAGTTTTGATTGATTTTAGCACGTTCCAAACAAAATTATCAATGTTTGTGTATTTCCTGGAGTTTTGTAGACATTTAGGAGGAAAGCCATAACAATCAGTGATATCAAGAAAACCCACTTGTAGAGAAATATACATGTAAAAATGGCTCATTTGGGTTGAGAAAATATTTTACTTAGAGGAGCGAACAACGTTTCGACCTTCTTTGCTCCTCCACTTAAAATATTTTCACAACCCAAATGAGCTGTTTTTACATATAGAAAGCCTTAACAGTTTTGAATTAATTGGAGTATAATTGAATATCATTTTATTTGTATCTGATTACAGTAATAAGGTAATAAAAGCTTGGTGACATTTACTAGAAGAATGGTGTTTGTGAACAGTTTCTATTACAATTACCATCACCTAAGGCTTGGCATGGCCATGTGGGTTAAGGCATTTGATTAGTAACCTGAGTATCGTGGGTTTGAATCCCCGTCACACCAAACATGCTCTTCATTTCAGCCATGGTAGCATTATAATGTGATGGTCAATTTTACTATTCATTGGTAAAAGAGTAGTCCAAGAGTTGGCAGTGGGTGGTGATAATTAACTGCCTTCCCTCTAGTCTTCCACTACTAAATTAGGGACGGCTAGCACAGATAACCCTTGAGCAGCTTTTCGTGAAATTCAAAACAAACAAGCAATACAATTACTGCCCACATCTTTTTAAACTTACTTTATCCTTACATACTTCATTTGAATGATGAATGATGTTCAAAAGAAAATGTCTTTGTGAGAAAAGATGTGGGCTTCGTTATATAATTTTGCACCCAATCATATCGGGTTTTCTTCACCAAAATGCTATTGTATTATGCCTTGTTTGTGTCAGACCATATCCATGTAATCTAATTAACTGCTAGAACAGGAAAAGAAAATGACTGAAAAGGAATTTAAAAACAAAATTAATGAATATAAGATGGGT
Organism: Tachypleus tridentatus; assembly: GCF_004210375.1. Classification (NCBI taxonomy): domain Eukaryota; kingdom Metazoa; phylum Arthropoda; class Merostomata; order Xiphosura; family Limulidae; genus Tachypleus; species Tachypleus tridentatus. The sequence continues at coordinate 150,553,612 of NC_134830.1, forward strand.
TTATAGCTTATTAAATAAATTGAATGAAACATTCTGATTAACGATTTTAAACACAATATTGGGAATGTTGTAAAAGAATGCAGAAAAGCACAAAATCAATAATTAATTATTAAAAAGCACACATCACAATGAAATATTTTTGCAATTTTAAATTCACATACATATTAGGTGTGGAAAAAGATGTATTATTTGCAGAACCTACATCATATGTAGAAAGAAATTCAAACTGTTTCATTATGTTTCTTTTTCCAATGCAGTGAAACAAACCATAGACCAGGTATACCTATTGATAGTACCCAACTTTAAGAGAGTAAGACAGTGTTGAAGCTAAATGTGTAATTTATTCTCCATTTGAATGTATAGTAAACTTAGAATGTTGAACACTTAGTGACAAGTAGAAAATGATGACACTTTCCAGATCATAAATTATCAGAAGTTTAGTAATATTTTCAAAATAGTTTAAATACACAGCTAAAGAGATCTAACATGTTCTCTGAATGAGTAAAATTTCTGTGAGTAAATGTTTAAAGTATTACACAAAGAAGAAACTTGACTCAACATATTAATTTATCTGAATGATTATATTGGATGTGTGTGTCTAAAATATAGATTACTTTACTATATATAGTAATTTGATAGAGGAAAGTGCTTAAAGATGAGCATAATATTAAATAAAGTAAGTTTCTTCTCTAGAAAAAAGTAGGAAGAAAAGATATGAAGAAGGCGAGGCTCGTAGACGCCAATATCAGATGAGGTTTGGAAACCAATCAGGTACTTGTGGAAATCATACTGATGTGGATAGAGATAATGGTAAGTGTGGAACTAAATCTTTTATACAGTATTGTTACTTTGACAAGAAGTCACCAATGTTAAATCTTGCATACAAATATTACCCAGTATTTATAAACACAGCTAGCATCATTAAAAGGTGGGAACAATTGCTATACAGCAAACCTCTCTGTTGTTTGTTACCTCAAATATCCTGTCTAATCCAGTGGATAATTAATTGACTTTTAAGTTTATCCATTTATCTTTTTTGGTAAAACATTTCTATTACATTTGGAGGTTTTTTTTTTATTTGATTCAAATGCAGTGGTTCAGAATGAGCTCACACTATGTTGCATGCTACTTAATTATTTTCAGATAAAGAACTGTGTTATCTAATGTTGTTTCTCTCTGATGGCCAGGAAGTAGCTGATACCCAAAGCATCGCCGATACTCTAGGTCAGTGGTTCCCAACCAGGGGTGCGAGATTATATTTGTTTTGGCCACTTTCACCTCTATTCTTAAATAAATAATTACTGTGATGGGTGCAAGAACATATTAAATTTTTTTAGGGATGGAGGGCATAAAAAAGGTTGGAAACCACTACTCTAGGTGAAAGCTTTTGCCAGGAATCTAGCAATTCTGCTTCTTGCTCAACCTTCTTAACCATCAAGACTCGGGCAGAGGGATCACCTCTTTCCTTTCGAGCTGATTGTGTCTATGACTGTAATCGTCCACTTACACCTGAGGAACTCAAACTAGCCTTTCATCAGTCTGGCAGTACATCAGTTGGACCTGATGATGTACACTATGAAATGCTGCACCATCTATCTCCTGCTTCTCTTTCTATTCTTCTGATTGTTTTTAACCAGATCTGGCAGAAGAATGTTTTTCCTGATGCCAGGCTATTGTTCTACTTTTCTCTAAGCCTGGGAAGGATCCCAAAATTCTTTCAAACTACCGTTCAGTTGCTTTGATGAGCTGTCTTTTTAAGACCTTAGAGAGGATGGTTAATGCTCATTTTTTTTGGTTCCTCAAATCAATAAACCTCCTCTCACCCACCCAGTGTGGGTTCCATTGACAGCACTCCACCGTGGACCACATGATTCAACTTGCAATGTCAATCAGATAAGCCTTTTTCAAATGACAACATCTTGTATCAATATTCTTTGAGATTGAGAAGGCTTATAATACAACATGGAGGTATGGCATTTCACGAGACCTCCATATATATGGGTTACATGGCCATTTGGCCATTTTCATTAAAAATTTCTTAATGGACAGGAGATTCCAAGTTCATGTGGGTTCGACACTTTCCCGTTCTTTTCTACAGGAACTAGGAATCCCTCAGGGCTGTGTTTTGAGTGTCACACTTTTCAGTATAAAGATTAATGCCATCACTGTAGAACTCCCTCTCACTGTTGCAAACGGGCTCTGTGTCAACGACTTTCACATCTTATGTCAGTCATCGAACATGAGGTACATTAAGTGGCAGCTACAGACTGCCCTCAATCATTTACTGAAGTGGACCACAGCAGACAGCTTTAACTTCTCTCTCTCTAAAACTGTTTGCATGCACTTTTGCTGCCAACAGGGTATTCACCCTGATCCTGAACTCTGTATCGGTTGTGCTGCCTGTGGTTCCTGAGACTAAGTTCTTGGGGCTTATCTTTGACCATAAGCTGACCTTTATACCACACATCAAGCAGCTATGGGTCAAATGTACAAGAGCACTGAACACCCTCTGTGTCCTCTCTTAGACCACTTGGGGAGTGGATCGATGTTCTGTGCTAAAGATATATCATACTCTTATTCGATCAAAATTTGACTATGGATCACTGGCCTTAAAGATGCTGGACCCCATTCATCATCAAGGACTTTGGCTCTGCACTGGGGCTTTCTGCACTTCCCCAGTTCAGAGCGTATACATAATCTCATAAACCTTCTTTGCATCTCTGCCATTTACAACTGTCTTTACTATATTCTTTGAAACTTTGTTCCTTACCAAAGCATCCCACCTGGGGTTGTGTTTTCCTTCCTCGGTAGGCCATACCTTTTTAGAATGAACGATCTGTCATTGATCCTTTTGGCCTCTGTATCTAGGCACAGTTGGATAAATTGTGTCTGTCCTTGGATAACATTGCTGTACCCACTGGTCAGCCCATCCCACCATGACTTATTACAGTCCCCAAATGTGACCTATCTGCTTTAAGTCATCTGTGAAAAGCAGACACTCTCAGTTGGAAATACTGTCTGTTATTTTCTGAACATCTTTCGAACCATCCTTCCATTCCTATTTATACAGATGGTTAGAAATCAAGTGACTGTGTGGGCTCTGCCATGGTTTGTTGTGGTTCAGTAGTTGCGGGCAGAATCCCCTTTACAGCTTCTGTATTCACTGTTGAACTGTACGCCATTTCTCTTGCCATGGGTCACACAGAAGTTAAGAAGTACTCAAACTGCACTATTTATACTGACTCGCTTAGTTCTCTACTGGCCCTGGAATCACTTTACGTTAGTTTACACCCTGTTCTCGCTGATATTCAAAACTGACTGGTCCATTTCTCTTTAACATCTACTTTTATCCAGTTTTTCTGGATACCGGACCACATCAGTATTCACGGGAACGAGCTCGCTGACACTGCAGCTAAATCTGGCAGTTCTGGCACTGTCACTGCTGTGCCTGTTCTAAATATGGACTGTGGTCCTGTATTCAAGGCTTTTCTTCGTGCCAGTTAGCACTCGATTTGGAGTGAGCAACATGAAAACAAGCTTCTCCAAATAAAACACTCTAGTGGACTTTGGCTGTCTTGCTTTCGTAAGGATCAGAAAGATGAAGTTATCCTAACTAGACTACGCATTAGTCACAGTTTTTTAACTCATCATTTTCTTTTATCAGGAACTGATGCACCAGTGTGTAGTTTGTGTAACACTCAGATCACAATAAGCCACATTTTACTGTCTTGCCGTCATTATGACTCTCAACAACAGCACCATTTTAAACATGTTCTGTTCCAACGTTTGTCTATAACGTTAGACAGTGTTATTGGTGATGGTGACACTGTTCACATTGGAAATGTTTTTAGTTTTTATAGGTCATTAATCTTTTTAATGCTATTTAACTTTTTAGTTTATACATTAGACCTTTTTTTAATGTGATTCCCTTTTAAGAATCAAAGTACATCTAGTTTGATTTGAAATTAGAAAATGGCCATAACGTCAAATAACTCGGAACCAGGACTGGAAAGGTCAACTTCAGGTGACTGACGGTGGTTTTTGTACTTAACTGTTAGTCTTCCTGGTGAGTTATGATAATTACAGTTATGCTACAGAAAGTCCTTTACAACTTGTGTTGCTGTAGTTTTTCTCTTAACACTGTAAACTATATGTAAACATTGGTTTAATGCTATTTATGTTTTGTTTTACCTTAATTTCCTTTTATGAATTTTACTAAATTTAATTTTAACTTTTTAACGGATGTTTGGCACAGAGAGACTAGCTGCTTTGTGCCATAAAACACCAAATTAACCAACCAACTAGAACTGTGTTATTTAATGTTGTTTCTCTCCATACTTATTAATAAGAACCTATGTTTAACATCTTTTTTCTTGCAGCTACCTATGATAAAAGTTCTATTCAATATAAAATATTTAAATTTGTTTCTGTTAGGAAGTAAAATCTATCCTTGTTAAAATTTTCGTTTGATTAAAACACATAAATGTAGAAGTATGTTGGTTATACCATTCAGTATGTTTGAAAATAACAAACAAATTTATACAAGTTCAAATATTAAAATATCATACAAGCCATTACGTAGACAGACAGGATCTTAGGTGAGATATTTGGTTTAGCATTGATAGTGTGAAATACATTTGAACTACATATTTCACAAAATGACGCATAATTAATATCTTCACTTATCATCTGTTTATATTAATAACCATGTAGGTAGGCGTGGGATGATGCGGTCAGGATCAGACGAGAGTGCCAGAGCTGAACTGCTACGAGACGTTGAGCCGGTGGACTACACAGAAGAACGTGGTGGTCGTGTAGTGGACAACTTCACAGAAAGCTATTCCAGTTTTGGTTTAGATCCTTTAAAGATAGATATGTCAGAATCTCGAGGGTATGGGTTTGGTAAGGATTTTGACAAACAAATGTACAGTAGAGTGGGGCATCCACCAGGTGGTATATTTGATGATGTTTAGGTCAACTGGGGCTCTAATACCTATAACCACAAAAACAGGTGTTTCGACATATAAAGTTACAATACTTATGTTTTTCTCCATGTTCACCAGCACATTCCAAGAAAATATCTGTATTTTCCATTTTTTTGGTAGTTCATGTACATAAAATACTGTACATGTCTAATTGCAGCATTAAATTATTGCTTCAGAAAGCTAACGTTCAAACAGTTGGTAACATAAATGGCACACGCTTTAGGGTTAATTTTATGTGCTTCATTGTGGTGGATGATAGTTTCAAGTTATTGTATGTTAGAGTAAATATTTGTCAGAACATTATTTATTACTTTATACAAGATAAAAAAGCAACAAAAAACTGCTCTCTAGAAAAATATTTGTGGCTTTTTTTAGGAAGTTTGTCATATTTTTAGTAGTAATTTTACGGTCTATATTAATCAGTGAATTTCTAAAACTATGTTAAAGAATGACTTTCCACATTTCACAGGAATGTTTGTAGTGTTCCAAGTCTGGCTGTTATTTAGTTTGAGTTAAAGTTAGGTCAGTTATAATGTATTTCAATTTCATGAAAACTAGCTATGACTGATTATCTATAACCTTGATTGTTATGGTTACTTTTAAACAAAACTTGTAAGAACTGACATATTATTAGTAGCTAATCTTTTTAATGGTGTTCTACCATGTATTATTTTCAAAAGCTTGTATCTGTGAGTCAAGAATTCACTTATTTGTATTTTAAATGCATTTCAGAGGTAGAACTTGTAATTATTTTTACCTAAAAAAGCTTTATGTTGTATAATGTCAAAAAGGAAGCTGTGAAAGGATGGTTAACAGTGTCAGAAGTTTCCCTTTAGCATGGATATCCCTCCTTCCCAAACATAAATATCTAATTTTATATTGCTTGAAGAAAAACGTTTGTGAAAATTCCAGTATGTGTTTTTCCATTTGAGTCATAAGTCAATTTCAGAATGCACATAAAGAAAACTTGGTTATTGATTAATTATATCACATTGATGTGTTTTTTAAATATACGTGTTAACAAAGAGTTATATTTTTCATTGTGATATCAATTTAAAATTATTGGACAGCCTTGTTTTAAGATATGTTTTACTTCAAACAGTATTTTTAGCTTTATGGTGTGTGATGTGTAGTAGCAATGCTGTTGTGTACACACTTACTGGAAATGTGTAATGGGCTAATTGAGAATGCTATGATTAAAATTAGTGTCTGTCTTATTGTGAGGTAATATGCCACTTAATAACTGTACCTACAATGATGTCACTTTATTTTGGTATATAATGGGATACTTAAACATCCCCAGTTGGTTTGTCAGTTAAGGCAACTTCTTCATCTCTTAAAGTAACACATAAACACAGACTACAACTGTTATACGGGAGCAACAGTTCATACATTTATCTCCTACCACAGACTACAACTGTTATAAGGGAGCAACAGTTCATACATTTCTCTCCTACCACAGACATACACAGACTACAGCTGTTATATGGGAGCAACAGTTCATACATTTCTCTCCAACCACAGACTACAGCTGTTATATGGGAGCAACAGTTCATACATTTCTCTCCAACCACAGACTACAGCTGTTATATGGGAGCAACAGTTCATACATTTCTCTCCAACCACAGACTACAACTGTTATATGGGAGCAACAGTTCATACATTTCTCTCCAACCACAGACTACAGCTGTTATATGGGAGCAACAGTTCATACATTTCTCTCCAACCACAGACTACAGCTGTTATATGGGAGCAACAGTTCATAGACTTCTCTCCAACCACAGACTACAACAGTTATACGGGAGCAACAGTTCATACACTTCTCTCCTACGACAGACACACACAGACTACAACTGTTATTAATGTGAGAACTGTATATAGCTGGAGATTTGTTATTGTACCCAAGAACTGTCGAGAAACAGGTGGAATCAGTGGAGTGTTAATGAGAAATCATATGTTCACATTTTTGGCTTTCTTAGACTTGTATCAGTAATTAGTCCTTGAAAGTAAAAGACAAAACTCTATTAAACAGAAACTGTATAATGTGATGAGCACATATTTCAGAAATACTGACTAAAATTATAATTTCAGTTAAAGCATTAAAGTAACACTACAAACATGGATAATGTCAGTTAAGAGGTAATGCTGTCTTCACATAACATCCAACCTATATTTTTGAAGAAACCACGAACATTTCAATTAATTACATTTTGTAGGTCTAGGAAAAGTAATTTTGAAGGGTATATTGTTGTTGTAGTTCAGATATGTTTGTTATTATTGCTAGTTGTGTCAGTTTTTGTCCTTTCAAGTCTCTGGAATGTTTATTGTGTGGTTTAATTACTGTGTACATGTAGCAGTGAATGTTGTCTAGAATGTTCACTGTCAGTATCAGCTGGAATAGTCCTTCAATCACAAATCTAAATTATGATACTTTTCAGGCTTATAAATTAAGTTGGTCATGTTTTTCAAAAGCTAGATTAAATATTGTTACACTGTTTATAGTGAATGAGGGTTATGCTGTCTTTAAAACCATGTAATACATAACTCTCTTAAGTGTAGTATATTAAGAAATAAGTATAGTAGGGACACTAAATAGGGACATAACAGAAAACTCTTATGAAATTAATATGTTGTACATTGGAATTCTGTAAGAAAGATGATCCAATTTCTTACATCTAATGTGTGGTGTACAACTGTATTTGTCTTTTAGAAATGTTCATAATATACTTGAGAAATTTTCTGTTCCTTCCAAACTAAACAGCCATTACACTGTTTTACATCACAATATTTTGACTAGATTGTTTCCTTAATTTGTTATAAGCTGTTTTGTATGATGCATTATGTACATTAATTTTAATCCTCGTGTGTTTTTATATATATATGCATATTGTTAATGTATCGTTAATGGAAGATCATACGTACATGCTGTGAATTACTTCTTCTGATAACTAACAGCTTCTCAGCCAGAAGTAAAATAAATATTTTGAGTGTCTGATGAGCTAACAACAGATCCTGTGTACCTATGGTCAGTTATTTCCATTATCAACTGTTATGTTTTCAGTATTTTATTCCATCATATGTGCAAGTACAAGGGTGTAAATATTCACCAGGGTGTAATATTTCAGTGGCCATTTAGAAGATGGAGTTAGATAAGTAAATATTCACCAGGATGTAATATTTCAACAGTGATTTAGAAGATGGAGTTAGATAAGTAAATATTCACCAGGGTGTAATATTTGAACAGTGATTTAGAAGATGGAGTTAGATAAGTAAATATTCACCAGGGTGTAATATTTCAACAGTGATTTAGAAGATGGAGTTAGATTAGTAAATATTCACCAGGGTGTAATATTTCAACAGTAATTTAGAAAATGGAGTTAGATAAGTAAATATTCACCAGGGTGTAATATTACAGTGGTCATTTAGAAGATGGAGGTAGATAAGTAAATATTCACCAGGGTGTAATATTACAGTGGTCACTTAGAAGATGGAGTTAGATAAGTAAATATTCACCAGGGTGTAATATTACAGTGGTGATTTAGAAGATGGAGTTAGATAAGTAAATATTCACCAGGGTGTAATATTTCAACAGTGATTTAGAAGATGGAGTTAGATAAGTAAATATTCACCAGGGTGTAATATTTCAACAGTGATTTAGAAGATGGAGTTAGATTAGTAAATATTCACCAGGGTGTAATATTACAGTGGTGATTTAGAAGATGGAGTTAGATAAGTAAATATTCACCAGGGTGTAATATTTCAACAGTGATTTAGAAGATGGAGTTAGATAAGTAAATATTCACCAGGGTGTAATATTTCAACAGTGATTTAGAAGATGGAGTTAGATTAGTAAATATTCACCAGGGTGTAATATTACAGTGGTGATTTAGAAGATGGAGTTAGATAAGTAAATATTCACCAGGGTGTAATATTTCAACAGTGATTTAGAAGATGGAGTTAGATAAGTAAATATTCACCAGGGTGTAATATTTCAACAGTGATTTAGAAGATGGAGTTAGATAAGTAAATATTCACCAGGGTGTAATATTTCAGTGGTCATTTAGAAGATAGAGTTAGATAAGTAAATATTCACCAGGGTGTAATATTTCAGTGGTGATTTAGAAGATGGTATTAAATAAACAGTTGTTAATACTGAGGCTGTTTCAATGTAGTTTTAACCACAACTCACTCATATTGTGTTAGATCTGTATCTAATGTAGCTTTAGGTGCTAAAGTTGTGGTTTACCTGTTCCATAGGCTTGAAGTTCCATTTGAAAGCAAACTTCCACTGACCATAAACACTTCTTAAAAAAAAACAAACAACAACTTCATGTTCACTGACATAAGACAAGCATTTATTTTACTCTGTATCAGTAAATAATATGATTGTGGCTTGAAAAAAAAACAACAACTTCATGTTCACTGACATAAGACTAGCATTTATTTTACTCTGTATCAGTAAATAATATGATTGTGGCAATTTTTTTTTTCTGAAGTTATTTATAAAATGATTGTGTTACTTTGATAAATAGTAGGTAAATAAGAGTAAACAGTTGGTTAAAAACTATAAATTTCTAAAAAAATCTTAAGTGACTGAAAATCGGTCATTTTCTTGGTTTCGGGAAGATGTGAAAAACAGAAAAGTAAACAAGCCAAGGATTTGTTAAAGTAGCTGATGTTATTATTTATATTACTTATTAACAAGGAACTTCATATAATTTATTTTTAATTTGTTGTATGTTATGTACAAATATTTTATTCCCATAGTGCCAAATGGGGGACATCAGCATGTTGTTTACAGTATTTTATCCCACTGGTTTGAATGAGTAATAATGGAGTATGAATGTATTTTGTAAAGAGTTTCAGAACTGTTGTTCTTGGAGTAATACACACTGTATGTGACGTTCAGCACATTTACTCATATGATAAAATACAAAATTTGTGAAGTGAAAGTTGCTTCAGGTTAGAAATCATGTATTAAAAACTAATGAACTGTATATTATTTGACAAGTTATTTTTAAGCTTGGTTCATCACTTGTGTGCCACATTTCAGATAAAATATTAAATTAATCCTTCCTCAGGTTAAAGAGACAGTATATCTGTAGGTGGTACAAACAGTTCGTTTCCAGTGATGCGCTACAGAACTGGGACGACAAAGAAAAGTGCAATTTGGTTTGAGATTAAAAAATAATAGTGTTGACACATGTAATGGACAGTAAAATAAAGACATGTTTGAACCCATTTTTTGCTGTTTAAATAAAATGTGACATTCCAAAGCTTTGATACTGTATGAAATTCAGTAGTTATTAGATTTTTTTTAACAGTAAAAAATTATTATTGTTATTGTCATATTATTAATTAAGCCTGTAACAAAAAAAAAATGCTGATGTAGTTTTCAAAGTAATTATTTACTTTCTACCATTTATTTGTCACCACTAATTGTACTGTTTTATTTTAAGGTGTGGGATTTAAAGATCAAATTTCAGCATTTATGTAAAATGATCATTAGACTTCATCTCATGCAACATTAACATATTAGAAATTCCATTATTTTCTTTTTGAAATATTACATCGTAGTAGGAGTTTTTCCCAATAAGCTGTATATCTTACTGTTTGAATAACTGTAGTGTCTGATTTGAACTGTGTGTGTTATTTAATACAAACATCTATATTTCCACATGTAGTAATAAAACCAAATAGGGTATTATTATTATTATTATACTATTGGGTTATTTCTGTGTAGTCTCACGTAGTAATATGTTGTTTTTTGCACAGATAGAATGGAAACATTTATTTTAAATATCAAAGTGTGGAGAAGCGAAATTTATTTGTTGTATTGTTGAATAAACTTGTGACACAGTGTAGTTTTATTTTTTGTGTGTTTTGACCTAAAACCATCATTTATAATCAGTAAAGCATGTATATTATATCTGAAAATAACGAAATTTTGAAAACTATCTTACAAATACGCATACTGTTTGTAGTTCATCACAGAGCTATACAGTGGACTATTTATGTTCTGTCTGCTACGGGTATCGAAACCTGGTTTCCAGCGTTATTAAATCGCATACTTATCACTATGGTTAAATTGTACAGTAGCAATACCGTGTGTGGCATACAAAATAAATTTTGCGCACTACTTAGTTGGAATATCGACTTAGTAACGAATATCAAACTACTGTTTGTTCTAATAAGTTCTTGAGGCCCGGCATGGCCAGGTGGGTTAAGGCGTTCGACTCTTAATCCCAGGGTCGCGGGTTCGAATCCCCGTCACATCAAACATGCTCGCCCTTTCAGTCGTGGGGGCGTTATAATGTGAGGGTATATCCCACTATTTGTTGGTAAAATAATAGCCTCAGAGTTGGCAGTGGGTGGTGATGACTGGCTGCCTTCCCTCTGGTGTTACACTGCTAAATTAGGGACGGCTAGCACAGATAGCCCTCGTGTAGCTTTGTGCGAAATTCCAAAACAAACAAACAAACTGTTGTTGAGGTGCAGTGTATGGTGGCTTTGATATCGTAGTGGGCAGAATATTATATAATCCAAAGTATCTATGTTTTTTTTTTATTGTTATAGTTGATATACTTGAATCATTTTGAGTAACACGACAAATTTGATAGGAAAATCTAATTTTAGTAAATTCACGTGAATATATATATATATATATGGAACATGGGAAAATTAACGGTAAAAGTTGATTATTTATATCATGAAAAATAAGGGATTGGCTCCATAATGACATATAATAGTACTGTCTCTTGTGTGTACATGTTAGTACTACTAAATTGGTATAGAGGTTCATTAGGCCCATGCGGGAACAGTGGCGAATTTAAGGTTGTATGGGTCCAAGGACTACATTTTTATTTAGAGGAATAGAGGTTTTTTATTTGCATTTTTTCCACTACTTCACCTTCTATGGATAGAAAATCACCAAATATGGTACAGTGGTACCTCGGTTCTCGAACAATTTGGTTTTCGAATATATTGTGTGAGAAAAAAATGTCTCGGTTGTCGAACATAAGCTCGGTTCCCGAACCCATGAAATGACCCGAACGACCCTTCGACCATTTTCGGCCCATGCCAAGCTTGCCCAAAACATTTTACCCTCACTTGTCGCTCAGTCCACACACTCGCTAAAATGTGATGTGTACGTTCTCGTTTTTCTTTTTGTTGTTTTTCTAAATATTCTGATTAAATAAGCCACCATGGGATCAAAGAAAGATAATAAAAGCAGCAAACCAAAAAGAAAAGTTGTTAGAGCCACAATAGAGATGAAAAAAGATCTCATAGCGAAGTATGAGAGTGGTGTTCACATGTCTGATCTTGCTACACAGTTTGGTATGGCGAAGTCTACAGTCTACACCATACTGAAAAATAAAGAGGTCATCAAAGGAGCTGATGTTGCAAAAGGAGCGACAGTGATTACGAAACAAAGATCACAAATAATGGAAGAGGTAGAAAAACTTGTTGATTTGAGTAAACAAAAAACAGTTAGCTGGTAATAGCATTTCTGAGACCATCATTTGTGAGAAAGCAAAGCAGTTGTATGCTGACCTCCTGAAAAACACCCCTGGAACGAGTGCTGATACAAATGATGCCTTTAAGGCTAGTAGGGGGTAGTTTGAAAAATTTAGGAAGAGAAGTGGCATACATAGTGTGGTGAGACATGGGGAGGGTGCCAGGCAGAAACAAACCTCATTAAACAAGATTTTAGTGAGAAATAGGTCCAGTGAGTCTCAAGCAAGTGTAGTTTCTACTTCTTCATTCACCTCCAAAACCTAGGTACGTTTTATATCCCATATTTTAACTGGGGATCCTTCATTATATTAACCATTTAAAACATGTTTCAACAGCAGTGGCTACCTTTCCATTACAGAGGGTAGCAGTTTAAATAGAGATATGCTTTGTGCCGACGTTTGCTCGTCTCTTTCCTTCTTCTACGTGTGAGGCTTAGAAATGGAGATTAAATGTGTGGATCCTACTATTGCAAATACATCTCCCACAAGGGTACACTTTACCTTTTCCACATTGTAGTTTGTACCCTAATTTCTCTTATCTTTAATACGAAACACTTTTTATCCCAGACACCGTCAAAAAATTTTAAACTTTTAGACCACAAACATAAAATAAAAATAAATGTTACTTGGATAACAATAGTAAAATAAGACATCGTTCACAGACTTTTACAAACCATGTCCCTAGAATTTGTAATTTTAAAACACATTCTATGCACCATATCGTTTAAATTACAATCAAGAAAACAAAACAAAACTTAGTTATTCATGTTGTTTACGGATATAACCCTCAAGTACTTGATAACCTCACAAAAAATTGAGTTTTGGTTTCATAAACTGACACTCGTTAAAAATATCTTCGTTTCAAATTCAGCAAAATTGTTTAGAAAGGAAACCATTTTTGTCTTAAGATATGAACGTTAGTTATGTAGTTAATGAAAAACATCTTAGAAGTGTAGTAAATAAAGAAATCAATAAGACGAAACCTCTGTTTATTATTACTTCTTGTGCAAATAATCTTCCACGGATTAAAAAAATTAGAGCCTGAAAATGAGATGAATATTTTTAAACTTGCTTCATAATTTGATTAACTGAAAGGCTAACACCTCTGAAAATCAAAACTTTTAATGTTTTTACTTGAAGAAACTGGATCCCTGCGAAACACAAATACTTTTCATTTTGTTGAACATGTTATTGGCCTGTATTGAGGAGGAAGCCACCAATCCATCGCAGGGTGTTTGATAGTTGTGTAATAAAGAACCAACAATTATTTATTACGTTTAATCTATGACATAATGTGAATGAAAAAAACGTGTTGAAATATTTTTGTGTGACCTTTTAGCCAAAAATCAAGTACACGTCTGTAAGTTAATATAATGTAAGTGAGATAAGACAATCAGTGTATATTGAATATTCATAACGATCCATAAATTATAAAACTGGAAATTCTTCCAAATAAAAGCTTTGCTCTTCGTGATGTAGGTGAATATCCAGTGATATTGAGGGGGCACTGAAATTCTCTTTATCTGATCCTTTTTACTGTACAAACCTTTTGAACTTGAATAAGTTTTACGTGTAGATATATCTTGATCTTGTGATACGTCATACTTTCCTATGACCCTTGTCCATTTTTCTTACATGGATATCCAGGCCGCTCCAAAGTTTGGACAGAACCATCAACACCCATAGTTTCATCACACAATGACAGCCTGATTAATGTGTTTATAACGTATTTCTGTTGATGGGATACAGCCAGACGACTCTAATTTTTGGAAACTGGTGTTAGAAAAAGTCTGAGGCGACAGTAAATCTACCCAGTTGAAGAACATAGTACCTGGTGAACAAACAATTTATGGTGGCAAATCTTCTTTGGTCATAACAAATGTGTTTTTTTTTTCTTTCGATATGTTACAGTAGCTTTATTTGAAGAAGAATGAAATCTACATGTAAATAATATAGAAATAAGTCCAGGTAAAAACTTAAAAACTAAGTTCTCCAATATCGGGCCCGACATGGCCAGGTGGGTTAAAGCGTTCGACTCGTAATCTGAGGGTTGCAGGTTCGATTCCGTGTCGCACCAAACATGCTCGCCCTTTCAGCCGTAGGGGCGTTACAATGTTATGGTTAATCCCTTGGTAAAAGAGTTGGCGGTGAGTGGTGATGACCAGCTGCTTTTCCTCTAGTCTTGCACCGCAAAATTAGGGACGGTTAGCGCAGGTAGCACTCGAGTAGCTTTGCGCGAAATTCAAAAAGAAACATTTAATTTCTCTAATAATAATATGTATATATGTGAGTGTGTATGTACATTCACAACGAATCTCTTTAATGTTGGAAAGTTTTATTGCGTCTTCTATGTTGTAAACAAGAACATCTACATAAAAACTTAGAGACAAAATTCCGTTCACGTAAACAGTTGATACAGTTAGGCCTATTAGAGTGTCATTTTATTTTAACAATGGCCAAGTTTACCCTTAAAATACCATATACTGTGTGTTGACAAGCAATAAAATAAAACTTACGTTTGTCTTCTTTACCTCTTTAAAACAGTGATTAGTCTTGGCCTAATGGTTAGCAGGCTTGAACTATGAATTTTAGGGTTCGGGAACCGTTTCTGCAACATTGTGTACACGTTTTAATAAAAGTGAGATTATTGAGGGAGACAAGAGCAGACGATATTTAATAACCACCAGTTTAAAATTCTGAAATAGTTATTAAAATGGAATAAAGTTTAATATACAAAAAGTGGCTGTGAAGCTCGACTTGCAGTTTGAAGGTCGGAGGCTTGAGTCGCCACTACCGAACATGTTCATTGTATAAGTTAGTCGTCTGGAGTTTGTTAAGTTGAAAAAGTGTTTGTCATAGCATTTCAGAATGCACAGCTACGACAGAAAGTGTTCGTACCCCTGCGTCGTTTTTTCTTATAACTTAAAAAGTATCACGATTAGGATAATGAAAGTAGAGTATATCATAAATATTATACTAACACACATCTACATAAATTTGTATGTAAATTGAACGACAAATAAACTGTTTATAAACAAATAACCAAACATAGGAGGGGCAGAGAATGTTCGTGTGTCTACTTTAATGGTCGGTTGTATAGTCTTTCAGATGAATTACTTGGCGCAATCTCTCCTCATAGTCCTCCATGATCGTTTGACAGTACTCGACTGGCATTTTCTTCCATTCTTCTTTACAGAAGGCTTCCAAATCTTGCAAGTTTTTCGGATGACGCTGATGAACCATGGTCTCCAACTCATGCCAAACGTTTTCAATTAGGTTGAGATCGGATGACTGCGATGGCCGCTCCACAACGCTTATATGGTTCCTCTGTAGCCAGGATTGCACATATTTCGATGTGTGCTTAGGGTTATTGTCGTGTTGAAAGATCCAATGACGCCCAAGCTGCAAGTTCCGAGCAGCATCATTCTTGATATAAGTGACTAATATATCAACGTACTCTTCTTTTTTTCATGATTCCGTTGACGCGGTGCTGCCTACACGAGAAGAATTGAAGGAATCCCATAGCATGATCGAACCACCTCCGTGTTTAACTTTATGGACGGTGTTCTTTGGAAGATTTCGTTTCTCCTTCTTACGGAAAACATGGCGAAAATCATTGTGGCCGAAAATCTCGATTTTAGTCTCGTGTGACCAAAGAATACTCTTCCAATAGGTAAAGGGTTTATATAAATGCTTTCTTGCATACCTCAATCTTGCTTCTAAATGAACAGGCTTTAAATATGGAGTTCTACGAGGATGGCATGTTTTGAACCCAGTAGAGCATAACTGTAGAGGTGCTTACTTCAACCCCAGTTTCCCTTACCAGTTTCTGTATGTCATTACATGTTAAACGAGGGTTCCTACTAACTTCTCTGAGAACCTTCCTATTGGTTCTCTCTGGAATTTTGGTGGGTCATTCGGAACGAGGGAGTTTAGCAGTTAATCGTGTAAGTTTAAACTTGGCAATTATACTTTGAACAGTAGATTTCGGCACATTAAGTTGTGTAGCAATATCGGAAAGAGACACATGAGACTTGTATTTTACAATAATTCGGTTTTATTTTAAATCACTGGACAGTCGTTTCCTGTTTACCATGAAGACCAAGCAGATAATGTCGGAGACGGCGCTAAATTGCCGGAAGTACATTTTTTGCTGGCTAAATTCCAATAATTATGAATCCAGTGTCTAGTTCTGGAAAGGTATAATGTAGTTTATTCGCCAAACTAAACAAAATTTTTACAGGAATATCAGTTTTTTCACACGTTCCGAACTGTACGAACACCTTTTGCTCCTCCTATTTTTGGTTATTTGTTTATAAACAGTTTATTTGTCGTTTAATTTACATAAAACTTTATGTAGATGTGTGTTAGTGTAATATTTATCATATATTTTACTTATATTAGCCTAATCGTGATACTTTTTAAGTTATGAGCAAAAAACCACTCAGGACGCAGGGGTACGAACACTTTCTGTCGTAACTGTGTGTGTACTAATTTAAAGGCCCGACGACACGATAGGTAAAAAAGTCCAAGGGCCAGGCTGTCGAAAATTTTTATGTTTAGGTATTTATTTAGAATCATATTTTGCAACAACAATAATGAGAAATGATTAAAAATACGATTACAGATTTCCTGTTTTAGTTTTTTTCACGAAGAAAATAACAACTAGTGCTTGAACAATTTTCTCTGCACGTCGTGTTTGAGAAGATGGTAGCGATGACTCACTAATTCGTTGTACTAACATGTTGAAGTGAAAAAAGAAACAGTTTCATTTTGTTACGCTCAATTAACAACGACGCGCAGAGTACGTAATACTAAAAACTAAAAGATTTGTTTGTTTATTTCACGTTAAGCACAAAGCTATACAATGGGCTATCTATGCTTTGCCCACCAAGGGTGATGAAACCCGATGTCTAACGTTAGAAGTTCACAGACAAGTCGCTGCGCCACTGGGGGTATTTTATTGGTTTAATTTTCTTTTTTTTATTCGAGTACAAATTCAAGTATTTTCAAATTGTTACATAACTCTATATACGCCATCTTCGAGACTTTTAACCTTGATATTTAGAAAGCTCTGGTTTGTTTGTTTGGAAATTTCGCACAAAGCTACTCGAGGGCTATCTGTGCTAGCCGTCCCTCAGTGTAAGACTAGAGGGAAGGCAGCTAGATCACCACCCACCGCCAACTCTTGGGCTACTCTTTACCAACGAATAGTGGGATTGACCGTCACATTATACACCCCACGGCTGGGAGGGTGAGCATGTTTCGGATTACGAGTCGCACGCCTTACGCGCTAGGCCATGCCGGGCCAGAAACTCTGGAAAAATGATGCAATTTCAACTCTAATTACATAATAAAACAAACACATATTCTGTAATGACAAACCGAAACCAAGCCTTCAATGCGTTTTGTCGTCATACGTGGCCCGGCATGGCCTGGCGCGTAAGGCGTGCGACTCGTAATCCGAGGGTCGCGGGTTCGCGCCCGCGTCGCGCTAAACATGCTCGCCCTCCCAGCCGTGGGGGTGTATAATGTGACGGTCAATCCCACTATTCGTTGGTAAAGAGTAGCCCAAGAGTTGGCGGTGGGTGGTGATGACTAGCTGCCTTCCCTCTAGTCTTACACTGCTAAATTAGGGACGGCTAGCACAGATAGCCCTCGAGTAGCTTTGTGCGAAATTCCCAAACAAACAAACAAACAAAGTCGTCATACGTCTACGGCGACATATGATATGCAGCAGTGTATGGTTTTGCAGTTTGATGTATAATGGGGTTTATTATCGTTTGTTTGTTGTTGGTCTCGGTGTGTGCGTATAACTGTTTCCACGGATTTTGGAGGAAATTTGTTGATGTTCATGAAGTATTGTTTTATTTTGTTGATTATATTGACCTTTATCGCTAAGTTAGCTGTGACGGTGTCAGGAATGTCTGCAGAGGGCAGCATTTGCCCCCTTCCCGAAAATATTTCTGTGGGCGCCCATGCACGTTGAATATTATTAACTGCAAGACCGTACAGCCTATTGTTTTTTGCCTTTAACATTGAAGATGGATTAACATGAAATTGAAAGACTTGTATGTTTAACATGTTTTTAGTAATCGACCATATATTATCTGTATGAGATGGCAAAACCGAGTAGATAGGGCGACGGATTTTCTTTTTAGAAATGATCTGTGGTCTACGAATAAGTTAAGCGATTGTTTTAACTTGCGTAGCAACCAAAAGATAAATTACGAAGCTTAACTTTTCATTCAAGTTCAATATAAGCGAGAGATACGACAGGTAATATGACTAAAGTGTTTCTAAAGTACTTTGTATCCAACATTCAGGTCGCCCAATGATAAGCAAAGTACTTTGAATATCCTGGGGCAGTTACTGACCCTAATTCGAGATCAAAAACGAATTGTGTGAAATAATATTACAGAACCAGCAACTCTCGTGAACCCTTCAGAGCATTTATCCAATCGGAAGATCGCTCGAGCTTCTCTGTCGTACATAGTAAAAACACTAGAATGCAC